>NC_064559.1:145508487-145811517 GCF_937001465.1 Orcinus orca
CAAAATAAACTTTGTAGCATATGATTTAAAAAAGTGAATGTTTTTTCGTTCCCTTGCCAGCTTCCTGTTTTATTGATAACCTGTTCTAATGTCTGTAAAGCTTCTTAAGGTGTCAAGCATTACGATAGCAATGAAACTTTAATCTTTAGAACCAGTAGTTTCTTTAGGTTGGGAGAGCTTTGAAAATATATTACAGTCTACTATATTGTATTAATGGATTTAATAAAAGTTGTATGAATATGTAAGCATGTGTATTTATTATTATTGTACATATTTTTTTCAGTTTCAGGTATGCCCCAAAAGTCTATGTGTGTCTACTCCTGGACATCGCACTGATCTTTTTCAGAGGGATCCTAAAAATGTCCTGATAACTGATTTCTTTGGAAGTGTACGGAAAGTGGAAATTACAACAGAGACTATTAGTTTGCAGCCAGATTCAGGAATCATGGAAAGCAGGTATTCATCTTAAATTATTATTTGAATAGAGTATTCTAGTCTCATGATTTGTAAACTTTTATGTAACATTATATTAAGAGATGAAAGTTAGTATTTTTAAAGAAAATCACACATTTCTACCCATTCTTTACTTTATGTAGCCCCTATGCTTTTCAGATTAATGGGCAGAAACTCTAAATATCAGTGGGAAGCTAAGATCTTGATTAGGATTATGTTGTAGCTCCAAAATATGTTTGTAGAAGTATGAATTCAGGCTTGGTTTAAAAAGGACTAAAACTGGGACTTCCCTGGTGGCACAGTGGTTGAGAGTCCGCCTGCTGATGCAGGGGACACGGGTTCGTGCCCCGGTCTGGGAAGATCCCACATGCCACGAAGTGGCTGGGCCTGTGAGCCATGGCTGCTGGGCCTGCGTGTCCGGAGCCTGTGCTTCGCAACGGGAGAGTCCACAACAGTGAGAGCCCGTGGACCGCAAAAAAAAAAAAAAAAAAAAAAAAGGACTAAAACTTACACAACAATTGACTGTCTCAGGGCCATACTTTTCTGTCAGTAGAGGTATATATGATGGTTCAGAAGACCTTCATGATGGGGCAGGTATGTGAATGTTTCAAACATTATTAATACTCTCTAACAATGTGTAGACTGTCACCTATTGCAGTAGAAGGTGTTAAATGACGTGACACTGAATAGGGAAGTTGGCAGCTGGGCATTTAGAGTATAATAGGGCCCTAGGAATCTGGTAGATGCAAGGCAGATAAACATATAAAGGGGAAGTGAGTGTCAAAAGAATATAGGTGCCAAATGTATACTTCAAACTATAACACAATGCTTGCATTTTCAGAATTTCTCTGGGCTCCAGCAATCTGACTAGTTCTCTGCCATGTGTTTTGGTTCATAGAGTCTGGGTGGTTTGTGAACCTGGTTCAGTCCTATCTCTGGCTTTTGCCTAGTGTTGTATTCTATTAATCTTCAAAAGTTTGTCTTTAGGATTTCTTTGGGGGCTCTTAGTTATTGATTAGGGAAGAGAATGAGAGAGAGAGGTATAAGCAAGTACTCCCCTCTTGGGGAATGGACTGTGTGTGTGTGAGTAGTGAGTGCGTGCGCGCACGCGTGTGTGTGTGTGTGTGTGTGTGAGAGAGAGAGAGAGAGAGAGAGAGAGAGATTGCGAGAGACTGGTTGATTTGGGGTATGTGAATTTAGAAGTATTTATAATGTTCTGCTTGTTTTCTTTTCTGTAAACATTTTTAAAGGTACAATACTTTGTTGGGATTAAATAGTGTCTCAGTTAATAGCCACTTTCTTGAACTATATAGACGTATATTTTCCTAGCCATTAAACTCTGTTATTTGGGATTGTTTAATGCTGTCTATTGGAAACTTATACTCCAGGGAACTTTTCTGGATTGTCAAATGGCGGCATATAAATTACTTTTAATTTTGAAAATTTAAAAGATTTATGATTGAGCTTGTGAATGTTTTAGAAATAAATTTAAAAACGGGCAGTAAATTATTCCTTATGAAGATTTGAAATTGATATTATTATTAATTATTTCCTATTATTCATATTCAAAGTGTTGGATTCTTTCTTTTTCAATTTCCTGTATCTGTTGGCTTAAAAAATATTTTCTTGAGACAGCAGGTGATACTCTCAACAATATCACTTTTATTTATTATTTAAAATTTCAAATTACTTTTGTAAAATAGCTAAACTATACCTTAATACTTAGCAACTGAAATTGAGCTACTATATGTTTTTTACCAAATTCATTTTGTAATTTCCCTTGAACTTAAGCCTGTAATATACAAGATATACCTTCTCTTAATCGTCTGAATATTGCATTAATTTCATTTAGAGATAAGGACTATCTTTATACTTCTGTGTTATTTTCTGTTCTCTCCACTTAACACAATATTAAATATATAATAATTGTACAATAAAAGTGATTTCAGTGGAATTCTACTGAGTTTTATGTTCTGGGAAGATGAAATTTTTGTCTTATAAAGTATCTCCATGTATTAGTTCGAAAGCAAAAATTGTTTGTGCTGATAATTATCTTCATTTACCTATAATCAAGGAGAAAATTATATTAAACATCAAAGCCAGATACCAGGCACTGTGTTTTGTTTTTGTTTTTTAAGTTATTTTATATTGGAGTATAGTTGATTAACAATGTTGTGTTAGTTTCAGGTGTACAGCAATGAGCAGACACTGTTGAATTAGAGCACCCTCTAGTGTTTATAAATAAATTTTATTTAGAACGTTGCTTACAGACGGTTTCATAATTACTAATATTTGTTATCCAGTTAATTTAGGAGGATTAAGTTCCAAACATGTTCCAGGAATGGATGATAGAAATATTATCTCATTATATATAGGTGCTATTTATGTGCAAATATGAATGGCAATTGGATGTTTGTTTAGAGAAAAGTATTATATATTCTTGAGAGATCAGCTATCACAAAAAACTATTTTATTAAGGAAATTATGGGCTTGAATGTATATGTATTTTTTGAAATCTTAGGTTAAAAACATCAATACAGTTAATGTTATTAAAATTGGCAGTTAAACTTTTAAGAATACTGCTTTCTACATATATTAAGAAAATAACAACTCATTTGTCCAGATTGTCCATATTTCATATTTTGTGTATTAAACTAAAGTCAGATATGATGGAGAACATTAGTACATAAAATTGACTGAAGTAGCTGTATGACATAATTGGTGTTTTGTATGTCTTCTGACATATACATATTATATGAGTAAGGTACAGTCATATAAATACTTATATTGAGTAAGGTCATATCCTTACAGTCATATCCTTAGTAACAACAGTTGTTTCAGCGTATGTTTTACTTATTGTGTTTTTAATTTATTTACAAGAACAAATGAGGTAAAATAAGGACTGATTGCAATAAGCTTGGCTTATATAACTTAATTCTAAACTGCTTTATCTGAGTGTATATAGGTTGACTTTTGATAAATATGCAAACAGCCTGCCCTCAAAGAGTTGGACTTTCTGGAATATAGTAATAAGTCCATGTCAGCGTTACTCAAAGTACGATAGATATATAGGGAAAATAACCTTTAGCTTGAGAATGTAAAAATACAGGCACCAAAATGTAGAAGTGTAAATTCTGTAGGCATTACCTAAGAAAAAAATGGAATCTGGGACAATATGAACTGTAAATGCTCAACATTTATCTTGGTTGTTAGATGACATCTTACCTAGTCTGACTTTTGCTTTAGGCTCTAAACTGAGGCGCTTGATTCTATCTATTTTTTTGTTGTAATTTTATTCTGTTATACTAGAATTTCTTTCTCTCTTTAGGCAGTCTTTAGCAACTGAAAATTTTGAATCTAGCAGGAAATTTGAGGATGGACTCTTTTCTTACAGATTTCTTAAAGATAGAGGGGTGAAAATGGGCTAACAAGGTCAGTCTGTATTTTGAACACCACAGTAGGACCCTTTCAAGAGCTCGATAAGGAAGTCCCCACCTTATATAGGAGGTCAAAGATCAGACAGTTGTTGTCACAGAGATTAGATTTTGAGCCTTTTCCATGTGCTTCATGCTTTATATAACATATTATCTAGGACGGTTGGATTGTAAATAGTAGACTCCAACATAAGCTAGCATTATTTCCTTAAAGATATTTATATATAGGTATTCTGTGTTTTATGGAACCCAAGGGCAGGCCTCAGTAAGGGCCTGGAATCAGGAACCAGAAATCAGTCAGAAATGTGGGCAGTACTCCCTCTGTCTCCCTGTTCTAGTCTTTTCTTTCTCTGCTGCTCTGAATGTAGGGGATAGAATGTGTACACACTACTCTTCTGGAAATTTATATCTGTTCTGTTCATGATAAAGCCCAGATACAGAATTAACTTGCTCATTCTCCATTTTAAGCTCCCCAGAGGGCTTCTTGATTAGCCCAGCTTGAGTACTGACCCAGCTGGGCAGTAGTGGGGTCATTTAACACAAAGTCATAGCTACTGGGGGGCCCATCCCATGTGGATAAGAGGAACCCTCCAAAAGGAAATTGGGAGCTATGCAGATACCCTCAAGGAAAAATTACATTAATCCCATTTAATTCACATAATTGCTTTATGAGGCAGGTGTAATTTTCCCATTAAATAGATGAGTAAAGTGAGGCTGAGAAAGGTTTAAGAAACCTGCCTAAAGTCCACATCTAACAAATGGTGAAATCAAGATATGAATCCAGGAATGCTTCCTACCTCTAAAAAAAATATATATTATTTTATTGTTTTATAATTTACGCTGAGTTGCTTTCTTTTAAAAGTATATAAAATATACATGATAGCACAATGAATTATCAGAAAGCAACTACTCAAGTAACCACCAGAGAAAGAATTAGAACAATGTTGGTACCCTGGAAGGTTCCCGGCAACCCTTACACCCCTTCTCAATCTCTACCCTCTCACTCCCCCTCAAAGTTAACAGTGATCCTGTCTCTTATGGAGTTTACTTTCTTGCTCTTCATCTTAGTTACATCACCTAAACGTGTATCCCTAAACGTTATGTTTTGTTGTTCTTGCTAGTACTATGTGTTTGGAATTCATTTACGTAGTTGTATGCAGCTGTGGTTCTTTTTTTTTTTTTTGAGTTTAGTAAAATTTTTAGTATATGGTTCTGAGTTTTGACAAATGCATACACTTGGATCATCACCATTGCTAATCCATCACTACAGAAATTTTCCTTATGCTCCCTTTTCTCCAATCTCTCCCTCATATCCCACTGATCTGTTTTCTGTCGCCACAATTTTGCATTTTCCAGAATGTCATATAGATAGAATCGTATATTCTGTACTCTTTTGAGTCTGGCTTCTTTTACTGCCATAATGCATGTCAGATTCATATCTGTTGTCACATGTATCAGTAGTTGGTTCTCTTTTATTGCTGTATTGGAGGACATCTGTTTTTGCCCCCTAGTTTTTTACAATTAAATGAAGCCACTATAAATGCATACAAATATAAGTTTTCATTTCACTTGAGTAAATATAGCTAAGAGTAGGTTTGCTGGGTCACATGGAAGTGCATGTTTAACTTTATAAGAAACTTCCAAACTATTTGCCATAGTCACTGTACAATTTACATTTCCACAAATAATTGTTCCACATCCTTAATTACACTTGGTATTGTCTTTTTAATTTTAACTATTCTAATAGGCATGTAGTAATATCTCATTATGATTTTAATTTGCATACACCTGATTGCTAAGGACATTGAACATCATTTCATGTACTTTTTGGTCATTCATACATGTTTCATGACGTGCCTATTCAAGTGTTTTGCTCATTTTTTAAAAATTGGGTTGTTTTCTTACTGAATTGTAAGATTTCTTTATATATTCTGGGTATAAGTCCTTTGTCAGATATCTGTAATGCAAATATTTTTTCTTAGTCTTTGGCTTGCCTATCATATTCTTTTTTTTTTTTTTTTTTTTACTATGTCATAATATTGACCTTCAGTCCAGTAATCCTCCACTGTAACAGCTCCTTTACGTTGCAGTGAAAAATGATTTGTATATTTTTTGCCTCTGAGTCCTTGTGGGATTTTTTTTTTATTCAAACAGAAAGTCACAAAAATTATAATATCCTCATCAGTTCACTCAGTCCTATGTAATTAATTTTTTTTTCATCTTGATCTTTTGTTAGCACTTTTATGAATTCATCACTTTTCCATTAGAGTTCTGAAAATGCTTATTCATTCAGTTCAGCAGTATAGTCAGTTACCAGAAACCTGTACTTGTCAGTCTTTTCCATGAATTCCTTGAAGATGAAACCCTTTTATAGGAACATTTTTGCGAAAGCATTAGAGTACACCAAGAACTGTTTGTAAATGATAAAACACTTAAAAATGACCACGGTTAAAGATTTGATGAAAGTTCATAATAATGCAATTGACAAGTAAATTTAGTTATTTCTGAGATATACATTTTAAAGTAATAACTAGAATTATGACTTATAACATTACACCGGAAAATATAACATTTTTAGAAATTTCAAGTAATGTCTGAAACATTTATATTAACATATTTCCATACAAAAACCCAAAGAAAGTTTAGTATTAGTCGTTTTTTTTGTTTGTTTCTTGTTCTTTTATACTGCAGGTTCTTATTAGTCATCAGTTTTATACACATCAGTGTATACATGTCAATCCCAATTGCCCAATTCAGCACACCACCATCCCCACCCCACGACGGTTTTCCCCCCTTGGTGTCCATACGTTTGTTCTCTACATCTGTGTCTCAACTTCTGCCCTGCAAACTGGTTCATCTGTACCATTTTTCTAGGTTCCACATACATATGTTAATATACAATATTTGTTTTTCTCTTTCTGACTTACTTCACTCTGTATGACAGTCTCTAGATCCATCCACATCTCAACAAATGACTCAATTTCGTTCCCTTTTATGGCTGAGTAATATTCCATTGTATATATGTACCACAACTTCTTTATCCATTCGTCTGTCGATGGGCATTTAGGTTTTTTCCATGACCTGACTATTGTAAATAGTGCTGCAATGACATTGGGGTGCATGTGTCTTTTTGAATTATGGTTTTCTCTGGGTATATGCCCAGTAGTGGGATTGCTGGATCATATGGTAATTCTATTTTTAGTTTTTTAAGGAACCTCCATACTGTTCTCCATAGTGGCTGTATCAGTTTACATTCCCACCAGCAGTGCAAGAGGCTCCCCTTTTCTCCACACCCTCTCCAGCATTTGTTGTTTGTAGATTTTCTGATGATGCCCATTCTGACTGGTGTGAGGTGATACCTTATTGTAGTTTTGATTTACATTTCTCTAATAATTAGTGATGTTGAGCAGCTTTTCATATGCTTCTTGGCCATCTGTATGTCTTCTTTGGAGAAATGTCTATCTAGGTCTTATGCCCATTTTTGGATTGGGTTGTTTGTTTCTTTAATATTGAGCTGCATGAGCTGTTTATATATTTTGGAGATTAATCCTTTGTCCATTGATTCATTTGTGAATATTTTCTCCCATTCTGAGGGTTGTCTTTTCGTCTTCTTTATGGTTTCTTTTGCTGTGAAAAAGCTTTGAAGTTTTGTTAGGTCCCATTCGTTTATTTTTGTTTTTATTTCCATTACTCTAGGAAGTGGATCAAAAAAGATCTTGCTGTGATTTATGTCAAACAGTGTTCTTCCTGTGTTTTCCTCTAAGAGTTTAATAGTGTCTGGTCTTACATTTAGGTCTCGAATCCATTTTGAGTTTATTTTTGTTTATGGTGTTAGGGAGTGTTCTATCTTCATTCTTTTACATGTAGCTGTCCAGTTTTCCCAGCACCACTTATTGAAGAGACTGTCTTTCCTCCATTTATATCTTTGCCTCCTTTGTCATAGATTAGTTGACCATAGGCGCATGGGTTTATCTCTGGGCTTTCTATCTTGTTCCATTGATATATGTTTCTGTTTTTGTGCCAGTGCCATATTGTCTTGATTACTGTGGCTTTGTAGTATAGTCTGAAATCAGGGAGTCTGATTCCTCCAGCTCTGTTTTTTTCCCTCAGTACTGCTTTGGCTATTCAGGGTCTTTTGTGTCTCCATACAAATTTTGAGATGATTTGTTCTAGTTCTGTAAAAAATGCCATTGGTAATTTGATAGGGATTGCTTTGAATCTGTAGATTGCTTTAGGTAGTATAGTCATTTTCACAATATTGATTCTTCCAATCCAAGAACATGGTATATCTCTCCATCTGTTGGTATCATCTTTAATTTCTTTCATCAGTGTCTTATAGTTTTCTTCATACAGGTCTTTTGCTTCCCTAGGTAGGTTTATTCCTAGGTATTTTATCCTTTTTGTTGCAATGGTAAAATGGGAGTGTTTCCATAATTTCTCTTTCAGATTTTTCATCATTAGTGTATAGGAATGCAAGAGATTTCTGTGCATTAATTTTATATCCTGCAACTTTACCAACTTCATTGATTAGCTCTAGTAATTTTCTGGTGGCATCTTTAGGATTCTCTATGTATAGTATCATGTCATCTGCAAACAGTGACAGTTTTACTTGTTCTTTTCCAATTTGTATTCCTTTTATTTCTTTTTCTTCTCTGATTGCCATGGCTAGGACTTCCAAAACTACGTTGAATAATAGTGGTGAGAGTGGACATCCTTGTCTCATTCCTGATCTTAGAGGAAATGCTTTCAGTTTTTCACCATTGAGATGATGTTTGCTCTGGGTTTGTCGTATATGGCCTTTATTATGTTGAAGTAGTTTCCCTCTGTGCCCACTTTCTGGAGAGTTTTTATCATAAATGGGTGTTGAATTTTGTCAAAAGTTTTTTCTGTATCTATTGAGATGATCATACGGTTTTTATTCTTTAATTTGTTAATATGGTGTGTCACATTGATTGACTTGCAGATATTGAAGAATCCTTGCATCCCTGGCATAAATCCCTCTTGATCATGGTGTATGATCCTTTTAATGTGTTGTTGGATTCTGTTTGCTAGTATTTTGTTGAGGACTTTTGCATCTATATTCATCAGTGATATTGGTCGGTAATTTTCTTTTTTTTTTAGTATCTTTGTCTGGTTTTGGTATCAGGGTGATGTTGGCCTCATAGAATGAGTTTGGGGGTGTTCCTTCCTCCGCAATTTTTGGAAGAGTTTGAGAAGGATGGGTGTTAGCTCTTCTCTAAATATTTGATAGAATTCACCTGTGAGCCATCTGGTCCTGGACTTCTGTTTGTTGGAAGATTTTTAATTACATTTTCAATTTCATTACTTGTGATTGGTCTGTTCATATTTTCTGTTTCTTCCTGGTTTAGTCTTGGAAGGTTATACCTTTCTAAGAATTTGTCCATTTCTTCCAGGTTGTCCATTTTATTGGCATAGAGTTGCTTGTAGTAGTCTCTTAGCATGCTTTGTATTTCTGCGGTGTCTGTTGTAACTTCTCCTTTTTCATTTCTAATTTTATTGATTTGAGTCCTCTCCCTCTTTTTCTTGATGAGTCTGGCTAATGGTTTATCAATTTTGTTTATCTTCTCAAAGAACCAGCTTTTAGTTTTATTCTTTGCTATTGTTTTCTTTATTTCTATTTCATTTATTTCTGCTCTGATCTTTATGATTTCTTTCCTTCTGCTAACTTTGGGTTTTGTTTGTTCTTCTTTCTCTAGTTCCTTTAGGTGTAAGGTTAGATTGTTTACTTGGAATTTTTCTTGTTTCTTGAGGTAGTTTTGTATACCTATAAACTTCCCTCTTAGAACTGCTTTTGCTGCATACCATAGGTTTTGGATCGTCATGTTTTCATTGTCATTTGTCTCTAGGTATTTTTTTAATTTCCTCTTTGATTTCTTCAGTGATCTCTTGGTTATTTAGTAATGTATTGTTTAGCCTCCATGTGTTTGTGTTTTTTACGTTTTTTTCCCTGTAATTCATTTCTAATCTCAGCGTTGTGGTCAGAAAAGATGCTTGATATGATTTCAATTTTCTTAAATTTACTGAAGCTTGATTTGTGACCCAAGATGTGATCTATCCTGGAGAACGTTCCGTGAGTACTTGAGAAGAAACTGTAATCTGCTGTTTTTGGATGGAATGTCCTATAAATATCAATTAAATCTACATGGTCTGTTGTGTCATTTAAAGCTTCTGTTTCCTTATTTATTTACATTTTAGATGATCTGTCCATTGTTGTAAGTGAGGTGTTAAAGTCCCCCACTATTATTGTGTTACTGTCAATTTTCTCTTTTATAGCTGTTAGCAGTTGCCTTATGTATTGAGGTGCTTCTATGTTAGGTGAATGTATATTTATAATTGTTATATCTTCTTCTTGGATTGATCCCTTGATCATTATGTAGTGTCCTTCTTTGTCTCTTGTAACATTCTTTATTTTAAAGTCTATTTTGTCTGATATGAGTATAGCTTCTCCAGCTTTCTTTTGACTTCCCTTTGCATGGAATATCTTTTTCCATCCCCCCACTTTCAGTCTGTATGTGTCCCTAGGTCTGAAGTGGGTCTCTTATAGACAGCATATATATGGGTCTTGTTTTTGTATCCATTCAGCAAGCCTGTGTCTTTTGGTTGGAGCATTTAATCCATTCACGTTTAAGGTAATTTTTGATATGTATTTTCCTATGACCATTTTCTTAATTGTTTTGGTTTGTTTTTGTAGCTTATTTTCTTCTCTTGTGTTTCCCACTTAGAGAAGTTCCTTTAGCATTTGTTGTAGAGCTGGTTTGGTAGTGCTGAATTCTCTTAGCCTTTGCTTGTCTGTAAAGCTTTTGATTTCTCCATCAAATCTGAATGAGATCCTTGCCGGGTAGAGTAATCTTGGTTGTAGTTTCTTCCCTTTCCTCTCTTTAAGTATATCATGCCACTCCCTTCTGGCTTGTAGAGTTTCTGCTGAGAAATCAGCTGTTAACATTATGGGAGTTCGCTTGTATGTTATTTTTCGTTTTTCCCTTGCTGCTTTCAATAATTTTTCTTTGTCTTTAATTTTTGCCAATTTGATTACTATGTGTCTTGACGTGTTTCTCCTTGGGTTTATCGTGTATGGGGCTCGCTGCGCTTCCTGGACTTGGGTGGCTATTTCCTTTCCCATGTTAGGGAAGTTTTCGACTATAATCTCTTCAAATATTTTCTCGGGTCCTTTCTGTCTCTCTTCTTCTTCTGGGACTCCTATAATGCGAATGTTGTTGCATTTAATGTTGTCCCAGAGGTCTCTTAGACTGTTTTCATTTCTTTTCATTCTTTTTTCTTTATTCTGTTCCGTAGCAGTGAATTCCACCATTCTGTCTTCCAGATGACTTATCCGTTCTTATGCCTCATTTATTCTGCTATTGATTCTTCTAGTGTAGTTTTCATTTCAGTTATTGCATTGTTCATCTCTGTTTGTTTGTTCTTTAATTCTTCTAGGTCTTTGTTAAACATTTCTTGCATCCTCTTGATCTTTGCCTCCATTATTTTTCTGAGGTCCTGGATCGTCTTCAGTATCATTATTCTGAATTCTTTTTCTGGAAGGTTGCCTATCTCCACTTCATTTAGTTGTTTTTCTGAGGTTTTGTCTTGTTCCTTCATCTGGTACATAGCCCTCTGCCTTTTCATCTTGTCTCTCTTTCTGTGAATGTGGATTTTGTTCCACAGGCTGCAGGGTTGTAGTTCTTCTTGCTTCTGCTCTCTGCCCTCTGGTGGATGAGGCTATCTAAGAGGCTTGATGGGAGGGACTGGTGGTGGGTAGAGCTGACTGTTTCTCTGGTGGGCAGAGCTCAGTAAAACTTTAATCCACTTGACTTTTGGTGGGTGGGGCTGCGTTCCCTCCCTGTTGCTTGTTTGGCCTGAGGCAACCCAACACTGGAGACTACCTGGGCTCCTTGGTGGGGCTAATGACAGACTCTGGGAGGGCTCACACCAAGGAGCACCTCCCAGAACTTCTGCTGCCAGTGTCCCCATACCCAGGGTGAGCCACAGCCACCACCACCCCCCGCCTCTGCAGGTTACCCTCCAACACCAGCAGGTAGGTCTGGTGGGGTCACTGCTCCTTCCCCTGGGTCCCGATGCACACACTACCTTGTGTGTTCCCTCCAAGAGTGGAGTCTCTGTTTCCCCCAGTCCTGTCGAAGTCCTGCAGTCAATTCCCACTAGGCTTCAAAATCTGATTCTCTAGGAATTCCTCCTCCCGTTGCTGGACCCCAGGTTGGGAAGCCTGACGTGGGGCTCAGAACTTTCACTCCAGTGGGTGGACTTCTGTGGTATAAGTGTTCTCCAGTCTGTGAGTCACCCACCCAGCAGTTATGGGATTTGATTTTACTGTGATTGTGCCCCTCCTACCATCTCATTGTGGCTTCTCCTTTGTCTTTGGATGTGGGGTATCTTCTTTGGTGAGCTCCAGTGTCTTCCCGTCGATGATTGTCCAGCAGCTAGTTGTGATTCTGGTGCTCTCGCAAGAGGGAGTGAGAGTACATCCTTCTACTCTGCCATCTTGGTTCCTCTCCCTTGCCTGTCGTATTCTTAATGTCTTTTTTTGACGAGTAGGAGATTTAATATTGATAAAGTTCATTTATCACTTTTTCTTTATGCTTAATGCCCTTTGTACAGGATTTTTAAGCTAAATCAAGGTCATAAAGACTTTCCTTTATTTTCTTCTAGAAGTTTTATACTTTTGCCTTTTAAATTTAGGCCTATGATTTATTTTGAATTAATTTTTGAGTATAGTGTTAGGTAGGGGTTGAGGTTCATTTTTTTCCATATGGATATCTAGTTATTGCAGCACCATATATTGAAAAGATTGAATTTCTTATTGCATTATGTTGGTGCCTTTGTCAAAAATCACATGACCATGTATATATGTGTGGGTCTGTTTCTGGATTGTACTCTGTTGCATTGAACTGTGTCTCGTTTATACCAGTATTGCACTGTCTTGATTATTTTAGAATTATAATAAGTCTTGAAATAAGATTGTATAAGTCCTACAAATCAATTTTTCTTTTTTAAAGGTTCTTTTGACTATTCTAGATCCTTTGTTTCCATATAAATTTTAGAATCAGCCTATTTCTAAAAAAAAAAAAAAACCTACTGGAATTTTGATTGGAATTGGATTGACTCCATGTATTAATTTGTATAGACAAATTGTTAAGGAGTATAGACACCTTAACAAAATTGAGTCCTCTATCCATGAACGTATCTCTACATTTATCTAGATCTCCTATAATTTCTCTCTGCATTGTTTTATAGTTTTCAGTTTTCATTAAATTTATTCCTAAGTATTTTTGTTTTTCATGCTATTTTTAAGTGATATTTAAAAAAATTTAAAGTATTTTTTTAAAGTATTTTTAAGTGATATTTTAAAAATTTATTTTCCATTTGTTGCTCAAATATAGAAGTACAATTAATTTTTATATTGACTGTATTCTGGGATTTTTATTGATTCTGGTATTGATCAACTCAATCACAATCAAAATTCCAGCAGGCTTTTTTCTGTAGAGATTGACAGACTGATTCTAAAATTTATATGGAAATGTAAAAGACCTACTATAGTATTTATCATTTATCATTGAACATATGAATTCTAGTCTCTATTTATAATGTTTACTAAGAAATTAAATCGAATTTAAATGTACAAGTCGAAACGTGTTTTGAAATTGGCCAAAATAGATTGTGAGGAATGTGAAACTTTGTGATCAATTTGCTGAAAATTGTTCATAGTAAGTTGATATGATTATGAAACTTTATGAACCAAAGATTTGTCAAAATGGCTCAAAGAGTAGTTGATAGGATTTCTCCCCTACTATTCCACATATTTTTCAAAGTGATTAATTTACTCATTGGCATAATTCTATATTACCTTAGACATGTTATTTGGCCTTTTTTTTTTTTTTTTTTTGCGGTACGGAGGCCTCTCACTGTTGTGGCTTCTCCCATTGTGGAGCACAGGCTCCGGACGCGCAGGCTCAGCGGCCATGACTCACGGGCCCAGCCGCTCCACAGCATGTGGGATCTTCCTGGACCGGGGCACGAACCCGGAGAGTCGGCAGGCGGACTCTCAACCACTGCGGCACCATGGAAGCCCCTGTGACTCTTTTAATCTCCTCACTAATTGTAATATTGTTGCCTTGTCCCACTAAATTAAGGTTTAATGTCCTAAATGAGTTAAATCAACTTAATGCCTATTATCTGATGTTATGGAGGGTAATACAGAATAATAATCAAAGGCAGGGTCATTGGAATCAGTCTGCTTCTGAATTCAGAGCCTCTGCCATTTACTAGCTGTGTGCCTCAGGCAAACCACTTGATTTCTTTGATTCTCAGTTTCTTCATCTGTAAACCTGGAATAATCATTCCACTTTATAAGGTTATTAAGAGAATTAATCTCCATTTTGCTCATAAATCTCTTCTAGAAGTGCTCAAATACAGTAATCAATAAATGTTTACATTATTGAGAGAATATATCACATGTACTGATAACCATTATTGCTAGAATTCTATTTTTAGTGTATTTTTGTAATTTGTAAAAACTATTCTGCTTTTGTTAATCTAGTATTAGAAAGGAGGGATTTCATATCTGGAGGTTTGTCATTTGGAGAAGTGCTGTAAAGAATTGGGAAATTGTGTTTTACCAGAAGGTGGCAGTAGAATTACATATTTGTACATATGGAACTTTTTTTTTTTTTTTTTAATGCTATAGATTGGGGTAGGTTGTACTTTCAAATAAATCACGGTATTTGTTTCTTTAGACCATTGACAGGAGGAAAAGACTTGATATTGAATTGTCAGTTTAAAAAAGTATGGTAAAAAATTCTCTCTGTATGTAAGTTGCCTTGCTTTAGTAAACCTAGTTATATGGAATTTTGTCTATAAACTAGGTAAATCTACAGGATCTTTCTGAATTGCTACTTTTCTGGCATATTTTTAGGAATTAATTTATATGTTATAAAGTACTTAATAAATTAAAGGGTCAGAAAAAGTCTTAAGATGTTTGTGAAGATTATGATTAATAATAAGGATAAAACAGTTCTTATTTATAATTTATCAGTGGGGAAAAACTGGATTCAGTTTTTTAACAATTGATTTATATACAGCACTTTAGGATTGAAGCTGTTAAGTAAAGCAAGAGTCAGAAGACATTTACATTAATAATATAAATCTGTAATCCCATTTCAAAAATTGCCACTTTTGTTGAAATCATGGTATACCTTGTTACATGGTTTCCAAATATTCTACAGGTGAGGTATTGCCTAATTGTCCCTTCTGGTGCTACATGGAACCTTTAAGGTAGTCTTACATAGGTAGAAAGAGTATGGAGATGAATGGACTTGTATTCAAGTTTTGGTTTGGTTCCTGGCTTTACATCTTAAAGCACATTACTTTATCTGTAGAAGGGTGATCTACCTTCAGAGTTATTTTGAGGATTGGGGATAATGTATATAAAATGAGCATACTTTGTTAATGACTTTTTAAGAGCGTACCATGTAAAACTCATCACAGCCATACTGATGTCTCTTCTCCAGTGCAAAAGATACAGTGGAAGTGTTGCCATCTTTATTTGATGTACTATAGCTCTGTTTATATAGCTTGATTTGCATTTTTACCTGCCATGCCACATTTTGCCCATATGACAGGAATTATTGTCAGGTTGGCCTTCCTATACTTACTCACGTAGTTGATTTTTTAAAAACTCTATTTTAGACTGTACTGTATGCTTATTTCATTGTGTTTTTATCTTACCAATAATCATAAGTACTAGTTCATTATTGCAGTCTACTAGTCTTTCAGTGTACTTATTCTGATATCATAATATTAGTATATCTGTAGGTTTTATTATGGGGGAAAAATGAAACTGGTAAGGGACAGAGCCATGAGGTCTTTACTAGCAATATCCTCATGATTGATAGCAATTTTGTGGCACAGCTATTAAGTTTATTAGACTACTGTGATTTTTCTCAGGGGTATTGGATGATTTGACATTTCATGACAATTTTTTTTTTTTTTTTTGCGGTACGCGGGCCTCTCACTGTTGTGGCCTCTCCCGTTGCGGAGCACAGGCTCTGGACGCACAGGCTCAGTGGCCATGGCTCACGGGCCTCGCCGCTCCACGGCATGTGGGATCCTCCCGGACCAGGGCACGAGCCCGTGTCCCCTGCATCGTCAGGTGGACTCTCAACCACTGCGCCACCAGGGAAGCCCTATATATAATTTTTAATATGTTTATTTTGTTATACCAAATATATGTGTATTAAGAGTATGATCTTGAGAGATGGAGTAGGAACATAGTATTTTAGATTTCTATTAGATAATTTAAGGATTGCATGCTTTAGGAAGAGTATTTTGCACTTTTGCTTTAAGGTACTGAGGTAGGTAACAATGAGTTATATGATTAGACATAAATTATCAGTATAGGCAGTCTCTGGCTTGGAGATGTCACCCCAGTTTCTGTTGCTTGCAGTAGGAGTTGTAATTCCTCTAATTGCTTTGCATAAACATGATGTATACATTTAAAATCTTATATTCAACGTTAGGGAAAGCTCTAACTTATGCTTTAAAAAATAACTGATATTCATAATGATTTCTATTTAGTGTGCTAAAACACTGTAATACATATCATCTAAATCAATGAAAATGATTAAAATACATCTTGTATGCTTTTAATGTTAAGGGTAGTTTTTTTTTTTCCCTAACTCTTAGAAAATTAGGCACAATATAACCTTGAGTATCCAGAAATTAGGTAACTTCTAACAATAAAGAATACATGAAAGTTGCCAATGAGTTGGCTCTGAATATGAGAAATTCCATTTTTACCTTAGATGTAGAAACACAATCTGATTTCAAAGGCCTTTGGCATTCATAGTTTGAAATTTCATCAGAAGGAAACTTTCTCAATAAAAGAATACCCTATAATATTCAGAAATAGATATAACATTGCACTTTTTCCAGGACAAGAAATTAATATAAATGAGTTAGAGAGGTGGTTTGAAGTTAACAGTAAGGAACAATCATTTGACTTCGCTTTTGGAATTGTTGCTGACTAGATGTTTCTGAAAAACTCCTCTGTTATAAAAAACCTAGAAGCTCTATAAATTACCAAAAAAATCACTTTTAAATACATAACTGAGCTACCAAGAAAGTAGTTGTGTGGAGACAAATACCATTGTTTGTTGAATGGCATTTCTGGCTTTTCCCAGATTGAACTAGAACTGTTGGCACCTCCTTATTAAAGAAAAGGGGCTTACAGGTTCAACTTCCCATGTTTTTAGATAGTCACAGCTGGTGTTCCAAACATGCACATTCCCTAAACAGCTGGCAACAAGTTCAGATTCTTTGTCTCCCTTTGCAAGGCCTGCTTAGCCTTACTATAAAAAGAGTATAAGTGGGCTGGGTTGCTTTCCTAGAGCCAATCCATGATGTGTCCAGTGCACCTTAATCCAAACATGCCTTTTCAGAGGACCATGTGCTTTATCCTGCTGCAGGCTTTTTTATCTGTGAAGCAGAAAGTATTTGCAGGAGCCCACTGCTAAACAGCGGCTCTCAGTAGAAATCTCCACTTTCTTCAATGATAGGGAAATCTCTTGGAGAAAACTTTGGATTTAAGGAGCTAAAATCCAAGTGGTAAGTAAACATAGAAGGCAGGGCTCCCTATAATTACTGCTATAGAAATCTAGAATTCTCAGTTACCATTGTTTTGTGTGAGGGTCAAGACAAAAGGCTGCGGGTCCATTTGTGGATAGGTGGGCTTAAGAAAATAACTGTCAGCTTAAAATTGATTACCCAGCTAAACTATCGTTAAAGAATGAACAAAAATAAGGACATTTTCACATATAAAAAAGCTGAGAGTATTTTGAATCAGTACACGCTTACTTAACATCTAAAGGGATCACTTCTTGAAGAAGGCAAAGGAGCCAGAAGAGAGAGGTCTGATTACAAATTAGTGAAAATGTGGGTAAATTTGAGCAAAAACTGAGTATATTTTATAATTATGATAGTAGTGATGATGATAATTATTTGAAGGAGTAAGATAAATCAAAGTACTAATGTTTTTAATAGCAATATTATGTAGAAAGGAGAAGAAGTCATTGGTTTTAAAGAATTCTGAGGTTTTTTTGATGGGGGGAAGAAGAAGAGTAAGTTTTAGTAGCTATGGACAGTAAGGTAAGTATGCATTTTATATTTTAAGAAGGACCACTGAATGACTAGAAACAGAAGAAATAAGATTAAAAAAACAGTGCAGGAGAAAAAATGGAATTAGAAAACATCAGTGAGGAGGCAGCAAACGAGTGAAGGTGAAACGGAAAAAACAGGAAGAGTAGAAATTGCAAAGTAAGAAGACAAATAATTATGTTGCTTACAACAGAAAATTTAAGTGAATTAATCTTAGTTTAAAACAGAGATCATCAAATTAGGATAAAAAGAAATCTAACTACAGACAGAAAACCTAATGACATTGCATACTGAAAATCAAAAGATTACCAGATAACTGCTAACAAAAAGAAAGCTTGTATAGTTATATTAATATTAGATAAAATAGACTTCAGGAAAGGGTATTACTAAGCATAATGAGGGCAAATAATGGTCAAAGGTTTAACTCATCAGGAAGATAAAAGCATGTTAAGCTTTTAATTACCTAATAACATAGCCACAATATATATTTTTTAAATTTATATACTTAAAAAAGAGTTTGATAAATTCACAATTGTAGTAGAAGATTTCAGTGTCACATCAGAAATTGCTAAAAGATTCCCCCAAATGTTTTGAAATTGAAGATATGAGCAACACGATTCAGTGATGGATTCCACAATTAGAGAATAAACATTCTTCTCAAGCCCAAACATAATGATTTAAAAAAATTGACTCATAGTTGGCCAAAAAGCACATCTTAATAACTGTGAAGTGTTTGTAATCTTATGGAGCATTTTTTTCTGATCATAATATAATTGTTAAAATCAATAACAAAAAAAGTTTATTTTATGTATTTTATTGTTTAAAATATATATGTGTGGAAAGTTAAAAACACACTTTGAGTTATTCTTGGAATAAATAAAAATAACAATGGAAATTTTAAAAATACTTAGAATTGAGTGATAATGAAAAAAATTTTTTAAATATTTTATTTTTAAAAATTTATTTATTTTTGGCTGCATTGGTCTTTGTTGCTGCATGCGGGCTTTCTCTAGTTGCGGTGAGCGGGGGCTACTCTTCGTTGTGGTGTGCAGGCTTCTCATTGCAGTGGCTTCTCTTGTTGTGGAGCGTGGGCTCTAGGCGCGTGAGCTTCAGTAGCTGTGGCATGCAGGCTCAGTAGTTGTGGCTCATGGGCTCTAGAGCGCAGGCTGAGTAGTTGTTGCACACTGGCTTAGTTGCTCTGCGGCATGTGGGATGTTCCCGGACCAGGGCTCAAACCTGTGTCCCCTGCATTGGCAGGCAGATTCTTAACCACTGCGCCACCAGGGAAGTCCTGAAAATTTTAAATATCAAAAGTAGTAGGATATAGTTTCTGATTCTGGAATGATGAAATAATTTGCAATAGGTTTATGATCCCACTAAGAACAATTGGAAAAGCCAGACAAAAATAACATTTTTAAAGATTTCAGAAGCAATGTGGACTGAGAAGGTAAAAATCTAGATTTGGGAGAACTTCTCAGAGATGAACTGAAAATCTATAGCCACTTTTCCACTGAGTTAATTTACTGATTCTGGGAGTAAGCCAAAGGTTGAGAATCTGGGTTTGGTGCAGGCAGTGGGTCATGCATTGCTTGTGGATAGAGAAATCAGCAAAAATTTTGGTGATTGTGTGAGGCTAGAGTGGCACAATTGTCACTCAATCAGAAATCAGTTTCCCTTTCAAGGTATTTGCCTCAATCACATGACCAGTTTCCTTTTCAAAATATTTGCCAAATTCTGAAGCTAAAGGAAAGCTAACTGCTAAGCAGAAAACTTCTGAAAACAAGAGCTGAATTTGCTAGTCTTGCAATTTCTGAAGTGATAGAGATCTTCAGGATGTGAGTCTGAAGAATATGCCAGGTCAGAGTTGACAGTCCTGGAGATGGTGGTGAACTGACACTGACATTTTCCAGCTACATTCCCTTTGGATACACTTGCTGATTCTGAGTGCAGCAAGAGCAAAGATCAGCACACTATAGCCCATGGGCCAGGTCTGGCCTGCTGCCTGTTTTGTAAATAAAATTTTTTTTGGAAAACAGACAGAATCATTCCTTTATTCATTTACATATTGTCTGTGGCTGCTTTCATGCTATAATGGCAGAGTTGACTACTTGTGATAAAGACTATTCCGCCAGAAAGCCTAAAATAGTTACTATCTGGCCCTTTACAGAAAAATGTTGTTCACCTCTGTATTAGAGGAATCTGGGCTTGGCCTCTGATAGAGGGTCACTAATGAGGACAGAGTGACCAGTACAGCTTGTGGCAATTCAGTGGGGCTGGAGTGCCTAATTCTGAAGCTATGCAGGACAACAGGACAAAGATCTAAGCCAGAAACCTCTGAAAAGCATAGTGGAATTTTCTGCATTTTGTCTGTGTTGAGGGGACAAAGACCTGCCAGGCTTCAATTTAAAATCTTGAAGGGCCTCACCATAAAAATAGGGTTAAATTAAAGATTGAATTGAGTTTTGTCAAAATTGTAAGGCAGTCTTAATTCAGCTCAGTCCCTGATTGAATGGAAGTGATCAGACCACCACTCTCGAAATGCCTAGCAGAACATTTAGATGGATCTTCTCAGATGGAAAAGTATTGTCAGTAGGTTTTTTTTTTCCTTTAAACAATTGTGCACTGTGTCCTGTACACAATCAATAAAAAATTACTTGATGCATAAAAGGGAGAACATTATGACTCTATTATCAAGAGAAAAACATAAACAAAACAGAATATAGAAGCAGACCTAGAAGTGATTCAGAACTTGGAGTTAGTAGAAAATAGCCTTAAAATACCTATTTTTAATATGTTCAAGAAAATAGGGAAAAAAATTCTTGAAAACAGATGAAAAGTTAGGGAATTCACCAGAGAATATGAGTATGTCTAAAACATTGAAGTGAACATTCTAGAATTGAAAAATATAACATCTGAATTGAAGAATTCAGTGAATGGCTTAACATCAAATTGGATACATCAGAAAACAGCATTAGTGTACTTAAGGCAATTCGATAGAAAAAAATCCAAGCTGAAGCACAGAAAGAAAGAAAAGAAGGAAGGAGGGAAGGAAGGAAGGAAGGGAGGGAGGGAGGAAGGAAGGAAGGAGAATAAGGGATGTTATTAGAGTCAGTAAAATGATGTAATGTGTGTAAATAGTGTCTTAAACTAGAGGACAGTTTGAAAATAAGGAAGCAACAATACATAAAGAGATAATGAGCAAAACTAATGAAACATATTAAACACATCAGATTCAATTAATTCTACTCATCCCAAGCAGGCTGAATATGAAGGAAACCACATCATAGTCAAAATGCTGGAAAATCATAGACAAAGAGAAAAATCTTAAAAGCCCACCAGAGAAGAAAATGCACAGTACCTTTAATACTGACATAAACAGTGGAAGCCATAAAACAGTAGAATGACATGTTTAAAGTGCTGAAAGAAAGAAAACTTCTAACCTATAATTCTATACACAGCAAAAATATCTTCCAAAAATGAAGGTGAAATAAAGATGTTTTCAGACAAACAAAACAATTTGTTGCCAGTGCACCTGAACTAAAATAAAAACTAAATGGAGTTCTTCAGCCAGAAATAAAGTGATCCTAATGGGAAACACAGAAATTCAGTAAGGAATGAAGAGAACCAGAATAGGCATATGTATCATTTAAGATAATTGAATATTAATGGGGCAAAAACCAAAAATAATTTCATGTTGAGTTAAACAATGTTTGTATAATTAAAATATATGGCAACAACAGTGCAAAAGGCAGAATTAGGATAAATGGAATCAAACTGTTGCAAAATACTGTTCTTATTGGAGAAATGATAAATGTGATACATTTGATTAGATTAACAAGTCAAAATTTGATGTTATAATTTCCAAGGTAAGCACTATAATAATGGTAAATATATGTGTAATTACCATGTTAATAGAGAAAAAAAGATTAATAAAATATTTGGTTAATTCAAAAGAAAAAGGAACATCAAATAGATGGGAAATAGAAAATAGTAATAATAAATCCAGTTGTATCAATGACTAAATTAAATATAATTAGACCAAATATCCTCTGTGAAAGAGTAAGGTCATCATACTAAATTCAAAAGAAAACCCCAAAATGTGCTGTTTACATGATGCATTTTCTATATAAGTCTATAAAAATCACTTGGAATGTGGCTGAAGTAATACTTACCAGGGATTTAGGAAAAAAGTAAGTAAAAGAAATAAATTAAGCCTTCAAGTAAAAGAATTTGCTTTTTTATCAATTGTAAAAAATATGTATCTTCTGTCAACAAACTTCAAACAGCAGTAGGCTTAGATAGTTTTTACCTGTGACATTTACCAAACATGTGGAGCTGACATACGAACAGAATAAACAAAGAAAGCATGCTACCTAACTCATTTGGTGGAACTAGTTGATTTTGAAACCAAAACTAGACAAGGAGAGTATGAAAAAATAATAGAGCCAACCTCTTTATGATCACAGATGTACCAATCTTAAATAAAATCCAAATCAAATCCAGTAATGTAAAAATAAAAATACTTCATGACCAAATAGAAGTTATCTTAAAATTTCAGGAATGATTTAGGGTTAGAAAATATATTAATGTATTTCATCATATCACTACATTAAATGAGAAATATTTTGTAATTGTTTCAGTAGATGAGAGAAAGCATCTGATTAAAATTTATCAATCATTAATGATGAAAAAAAGCAACATGGCTTACTTAGCAAACTAGAAATAAAAGAGAGCTGCCTTGACTTAATAAAGGCCATGTATCTAAAATGAGCAGAAAACATTATACTTTAGGGTGAATCTTTAGCAGCATCTCAATGAAAGTCAGATGAGATAAGGATGCATATTATATTTCCATCTATTCATCATTGCACAAGAAGTCCCAACTAATGCGAGAAGACAAGGGAAAAATAGGAGGCATAAGAACCAGGAAGAGGCAAACTTTCCCTGTTTTTTTTTACAGACCATGTAATAGGAAATCTAAGAGAATCTACCATTTAATAATTATTGAACTTAATAAGAGTTGGGAAATAGGAGTGGGGAAAGATGTCATACAAAACATAGCTAAGAAGAGATTAATAAAAATTACTGCAACAAAATTAAAATACCATATGTAGTAAAAAAGAAAAAATACAAAGTTAAAAGAGAAACTCTGGGTGAAATTATTTGCAACATGTATGTCAAAGAATTTCTATCCAAATTATATAACTCTGCACATTGATTTTTTTTTTTTTAAAAGACAACCCAATAGAAAAATGACCAAAGGAAATACAGTTTGGAAAAGAAGAAAGACTCATGTCCAGTGACCATTCAAATATATTTTTAAAAGGGAAATGGAAATTAAAACAATGAGATACTGTTTCTTGTAGAAACTTAAGTGGCGATGAGGGAAATGGGAACTTACACATTTCTGGTGGCAGTATAAATTGATGCAGCCCCTTTGGATAGTAATTTGGTTGTTACTAGCAAAATTTAAAATGTGCATAATAACTTATGACCCTGCAAGTCCACTTCTAAATAATTACTCTAGAACAGGGGTTGGCAAACTTCTGCCGTAAAAGGCCAGCTAGTAAACATTTTAGCCTTTGTAGGTCAAATGGCCTCAGTCGCAAATACTCTTGCTACTGTAGTGCAGAAGTCATGGATAATACATTAGCAAATGAATAGACTCAAGTAAAACTTTATTTACAGACACTGAAATTTGGATTTTATATAAGTTTCATTTGTTATGAAATATTATTCTCCCTTTGATTTGTTTTTGCAACCATTAAAAAAATGTAAAAACCATTCTTAGCTGACTGGACATACAGAAACAGATGATAGGCCAGATTTGGCCTGTGGGCTATGGTTTGCCTGTTATAGAGCATCTCTTGCACATGTAGATAAAGTAGCCTGGAAGGATATTTTTTGCAACACTATTTTTAATAATAAATAAATGAAAGCAGATATCCATCCATAATGGAATGTTTAAATAAAATGGAGCATTTTCATATTATACCATATAGCTGTTAACAGTTTTGAGCTAGATTGGTAATCATATTGAGATGCTTGGATCTCAAAAACATATTAAATGAAAAAAAAACAAGTGGCTGAATTATACGTATTATTTATTTATTTATTTTTTGCTGGGCCTTTTTTCCCCTTACAATTTTATTGAAATATAATTGACATACAGCACTGTGTACATTTAAGACATAATGATTTTACTTTACCACAATGTTTAGTGAGCATCCATCATCTCATAAATATAGAAAAGAATAGATAAAGAAAAAATATGTTTTTCTTTGTGATGAGAACTCTTAGGATTTACTCTCCTGACTTTCACATATAACATATAGCAGTGTTAACTAGAGGTTAACAGAGGTTTGTTAACTAGAGGTTTGTACCTTTTGAGCACCTTTATCCAATTCCCCCACTCTCTACCCCAGCCTCTGGTAATCACCAATCTGATCACTTTTTCTATGAGTCTGAAGTATAATTGACCTATAAGACTATGTTAATTCCTGGTATACAACATAGTGATTTGATATCTCTATACATTACAAAATGATCACCACGATTAGTCTGTTTACCATCTGTCACCATACAAAGATATTACATTGTTATTGACTATATTTCCCACACTGTACATTTAATCCCTGTGGCTCATGTATTTTGTAACCGGAAGTTTGTACCTCTTAATCTCCCTCACCTATTTCGCTCATCCCCCCACCTCCTCCCCTCTGGCAACCACCTGTTTGTTCTCTGTATCTGTGACTCTGTTTTGTTATGTTTGTTTTGTTTTTTAGATTCCATATGTAAGTGAAATCATACAGTATTTGTTTTTCTCTGACTTATTTTCTTAGCATAATACCCTCCAGCTTCATCCATGTTGTGGCAAAATGGCAAGATTTTATTCTTTTTTATTTGGCTGAGTAATATTCTAGTGTGTGTGTGTGTGTGCGTACACACACACACACACGTACACTCCCCCCCCCCAACTTCTTTGTCCATTCATCTATCGATGGACACTTAGGTCGTTTCCATATCTTGGCCATTGTAAATAATGCTGGAGTGAACATAGAGATGCATATATCTTTTCAAATTAGTGTTTTTGTTTTCTTCCGATGAATACCCAGAAGTGGAATTGCTGGATTGTGTGGTAGTTCTACTTTCAGTTTTTTTGAGGCACCTCCATACTGTTTTCCACAGTGGCTGTACCAATTTACATTCCCACCATCAGTGCACCAGGGTTTCCTTTTCTCCACATACTCGCCAGCACTTGTTATTTGTTGTCTTTTTGATGATAGCCATTCTGACAGGTGTGAGGTGATATCTCATTCTGGTTTTGAGTTAGCTTTACCTGATGATTAGTGATGTTTAGCATCTTTTCATGTGTCTGTTGGCTCTCTGTATGTCTCTGGAAAAATGTCTATTCAGGTCCTCTGCCCAGTTTTTAATCAGGTTGTTTGTTTCTTTGATGTTGAATTATGTGAGTTCTTTGTCAATTTTGTATGTATTTACATATTTTCATTGTTTATATTTGTATATAGAATCTAATTTATTAATGAAACTATTTATGAATATTCTACATATTTTTCATGTATACATATATATGTAAGCAAAATAAAATGACTAAACAACACACATATATAACTTGTTACAGGTACCTACTAGATTGCCTAATACAGGGTAAGTGCTCAGTAAAGTTGACAGGTTTTCCTTTGACTACCCACTGTTCTTTTAGAATTATCTGACTCTACAAAGATAATTCCTTATATATACACATTTGCTGGTTTGGGAAACTTTCGGAAAGCCTGCCTCTACCAGACAAGAGATCCTTCAATGAGAACTAGAGCTTGGTTTTCTGGGATTTTATTATATTCACTTTACTGAATTGCTTGAGAGATATTCTTTTTTAACTGGTATGTGCATCTTTATACCTCACTGCAAGCTAATGGTAAATAAGATGTATTTCAACAGTTGGGCCATAAGTTAATGTAACATTAATTCTCTTGGGAGTTAACTTTCCGTTCTCTATCTCAAATTATGTCTAATTTCCCCAGCTCATCATCTTTCTTGTGCTTCTTCAAAGTAGATAATAACCAAGGTTATGTTTTAATATCTTTGCTTACAAATTTTTAGTTTGACAATTAGAAGAATGGCGATGCTATGAGTTTGGGAGGGGAATCTCATTTCAAGGAAGATGATGCATTAGATTGTTGTCTCATTTCTATATAACCTGTCTTCACAAAAATAATCTTTGGTGACACTTGGGACATTTTTCGAGTTGTAATAGCATTTTGTGTGTGTCTCTATTGACCAATAAATTTGTTTTTTTCCCTTAGAGTGTCTTTAAACTTTCAGGAATGTCATAGGGTTGCAGGTTTGTCAACTGTATCTTACACTACAATGTGTGTTGTCAATTAGATGAATGCTTGGGCAATTTTTTAATGCAGTTTAGGAGTGGAAATTTTTCTCTCCTTGTTTTTCCCCAACAAGATTATATTAAATTAACTGTTTTTTTACATACATTTAGTTTCAAATAATTCTTTTAAGCTATCAAGTTCAAGAAGTAACACTAACTTTGGCTCTCTTCCTATTTTTGATATGTTTAGAGAATTCCTTCCTAATGACTTTGGATTACACTACATCATGTGTCTTGAATTATTTGTTGATGTTCTTAATTTTAAGTTTGTATTTGGCATAGTGCAATGTGTCTGTCTTCCTGTTCTTTTTGTTGGGTATATTTCTAGTGTTTGAAAAGATGCTTTGGTCTTCTGCCCACAGTAAGCTAGGTCATTTTATCATGAATAATCTAATCTCAATATAGCAATATGGAATAAAAACTTCATCTGTTTCTGAATCAGAGATGACCTTCTATATGGGTACCATAAATAATTTTACAGTATTATTTTAGGAGTGCTTGGACAGCACAGAGGAGGAAGATTTTTGAGGGCACTGAGCATATATGAAAGAGTAAAAACACAAAAGAAACGAGTGTTTGTAAAGACTAACTTCACAGGTTTCAGAATTTTGCCAGCAGTATTTTATTTACTTGTGCAGAGGATTTGCATTTTGATTTAAGATGGTAGCATCACTGTATTGGATCCAGAATCCTTCCATAGTATAAGCAAATTCCATTCCATTTATTACTGTTTTCTTCAAAAGCACAGTTTTTTAAAAAAGAAACAGTAAAGTAAGAAAAGGAATATATAGCCTTTTGCATGCAGAAACTACTCTCTTGTTAAATTATTTAAGTAGTGTTTCTTAGTGAAGGATCTTGGAAAGATAATAGAAAAAGTACATCCTTTTAGGAAAAATTCAGAATGTTAAATGAAAGGAATAATGGGTGGCTTTAAGAAAGAGAACTTTACGATTTTGCAGGAGAAAAATTCAGATTCCCTTAGGATGGCAGACATATATAAATTGAAATTAACATTGGTAGTTTTCTCAGTTTCTGAATTATGCTGTAAACATGGACTACTTGATCAGAGCCGTAGCTACTGAAGATAGAAGAGATGGGGCTTAGAAAGTGTGGGTGACTTAGGTGACAGTCTTGGGAAATTAATTCTGAGGTAATGGAAGATACCTTGCAAGGAGGGAGGGCGTGTCCCTTGGATGCTTGGTAGTAAAGGGAAAGAAAGAAGCAGCTGAAGATAAAGGACCAAGGGAAATAAGAAAAATGGAAAAACAAGAAAAAGACAAATTCTATTCCCACCACTGCCACAAAAAGTACCATTTATTAAAGAATCTACACTTCATTGTAGCCACAGAGGAGGGTGCTATTGAACTGAGAGAAACCTAATAAGCCAACTTATCTCTGTTCTTCCCCCCTTTACAAGATAGCTTACTATTGCTGATTCTGAAAAAAACCAGTGCAAATAATCTTCAACTGAAAAAGAAGCCAGCATCCATACAGAGTTACTATAAGAAAACAGAAAATTAAAACCAAATCTTCTCAGCACACTTACACACACATAGAATGAAAGGCAAAATAAAAAGAAAGAAAAGAAAAGCCACAAAAAAGAAAAACTAAGACACAATACTTGAACATGAATAACCTGTATTACACAAGCAATTGCATTATGAAAGGACACCATGAATCAGACACTCCAAAACTCACAATTGAAATGGACAATGAACAGGAGGATGTATGAAATAGGAGCTGACTGAACTCTGGAAAGGAAATCAACAAAAAAACCTCAAAAATCATTTCAGAAATGAAAACTAAATTACAAGGTACCCAATGAAAGATAGATATTACCAGAAGCTCAGTAAGAGACATAAAAAATAGAAATGAAAAGGTCAAGAAAGTGAAATTGAAATAAGACAGATAAAAAGATCAGAGAGAAAAGTGATAGAGAAAATCCAATATATTTAGTTCAAGAACTTGGACTAGAAAAACAAATGGAAAATAAACAGAAATAATATTTAAAATTATAATAAAACAAACTTTTCTAAAATAAAAGGAGATGTGAATTTCCATATTGAAAGAGCTTCTATATGCCTGGGGGAACTGATTGATCTAGAATAATTGACTCTTAGCTATATCCTATATCCTAGTATTAGACCTTAAAATAAAAGGAAAAGACCGCCAGAGCCTCCAAGCCAAAAAATACTTTTATTGTTAAAATAAATTAAAAATGAAAATAATTAAAGTGGAAAGAAAATCAGTTTGACATCATACCTTTTAGAAACATTATGGCAAGAAAATGATGGACATTTTCAAGAAATTCAGAATGAGTAATTTAATTTGTTGTGGGACATTGAATAAGTAAAAAACTCCAAAGTCTGTAGTGATACCCAAGATTATTTGTGAATTACACTTTGAGTGCATTTTTAAAAAAAATCCTGCAGAGGTAGACCTTCAAGATGGCGGAGGAGTGAGACGTGGGGATCGCCTTCCTCCCCACAAACACATCAGAAATACACCTACATGTTGAACAGCTCCAACAGAACACCTACTGAACGTTGGCAGAAGACCTTAGGCTCCCAAAAGGCAAGAAACTCCCCACGTACCTGGGTAGGGCAAAAGAAAAAAGAAAAAACAGGGACAAAAGAATAGGGACAGGACCTGCACCTCTGGGAGGGAACTGTGAAGCAGGAAATGTTTCCACACACTAGGAAGCCCCTTCGCGGGTGGAGACTGCAAGTCGCTTCAGAGCCACGGAGGAGAGCGCAGCAACAGGGGTGCAGAGGGCAAAGCGGAGAGATTCCCGCACAGAGGATCGGTGCCGACCAGCACTCACCAGCCCGAGAGGCTTGTCTGCTCACCCGCCCGGGCGGGCGGGGGCTGGGAGCTGAGGCTCGGGCTTCAGTCGGATCCCAGGGAGAGGACTGGGGTTGGCTGCGTGAACACAGCCTGAAGGGGGTTAGTGCTCCACGGCTAGCCGGGAGGGTGTCCGGGAAAAAGTCTGGATCTGCCAAAGAGACAAGAGACTTTTTCTTGCCTCTTTGTTTCCTGGTGCGCGAGGAGAGGGGATTAAGAGCACTGCTTTAAAGGAGCTCCAGAGATGGGCGCGAGCCACGGCTATCAGCGCAGACCCCAGAGACGGGCATGGGACGCTAAGGCTGCTGCTGCAGCCACCAAGAAGCCTGTGTGCGAGCACAGGTCACTATCCACACCTCCCCTCCCGGGAGCCTGTGCAGCCTGCCACTGCCAGGGTCCTGTGATCCAGGGACAACTTCCCTGGGAGAACGCACGGCGCACCTCAGGCTGGTGCAACATCATGTTGGCCTCTGCTGCCGCAGGCTCGCCACGCATCCGTACCCCTCCCTCACCCCGGCCTGAGTGAGCCAGAGCCCCCGAATCAGCTGCTCCTTTAACCCCGTCCGAAGAACCCCGCCCTCAGGCGAAGTACACGCAGAGGCGGGGCCAAATCCAAAGCCGAACCCGGGAGCTGTGTGAACAAAGAAGAGAAAGGGAAATTTCTCCCAGCAGCCTCAGGAGCAGCGGATTAAATCTCCACAATCAACTTGATGTACCCTGCATCTGTGGAATACCTGAATAGACAATGAATCATCCCAAATTGAGGAGGTGGGCTTTGGGAGCAACAATATATATATCTTTTAACTTTTTCTCTTTTTGTCAGTGTGTATGTGTATGCTTCTTTGTGTGACTTTGTCTGTATAACTTTGCTTTTACCATTTGTCCTAGGGTTCTGTCTTTTTTTAGTATAGTTTTTAGCACTTGTTATCATTGGTGGATTTGTTTTTTCGTTTGGTTGCTCTCCTTTTTTTTCTTTAATAATTTTTAAATTTTTAATAATTATTTTTTATTTTAATAACTTTTCCTTCCTTCCTTCCTTCCTTCCTTCCTTCCTTCCTTCCTTCCTTTCCTTCTCTCTTTTCTTCTGAGCCGTGTGGCTGACAGGGTCTTGGTGCTCCGGCCAGGTGTCAGGCCAGAGCCTCTGAGGTGGGAGAGCTGAGTTCAGGACATTGGTCTACCAGAGACCTCCCGGCTCCAAGTAATATTAAACGGCTAAAGCTCTCCCAGAGATCTCCATCTCAGTGCAAAGACCCAGCTCCATTCAATGACCAGCAAGCTACAGTGCTGGACACCCTGTGCCAGACAACTAGCAAGACAGGAACATGACCACACCCATTAGCAGAGAGGCTGCCTGAAATAATAATCGGTTCACAGACACCCCAAAACGCACCACGTGGACCTGCCCACCAGAAAGACAAGATCCAGTCTCATCCACCAGAACATAGGCACCAGTCCCCTCTACCAGGAAGGCTACACAACCCACTGAACCAACTTAGGCTCTGGGGGCAGACACCAAAAACAACAGGAACTACTAACCTGCAGTCTGTGAAAAGGAGACCCCAAACACAGTAAGTTAAACAAAATGAGAAGACAGAGAAATGTGCAGCAGATGAAGGAGCAAGGTAAAAACCCACCAGACCAAACAAATGAAGAGGAAATAGGCAGTCTACCTGAAAAAGAACTCAGAGTGATGATAGTAAGCATGATCCAAAATCTTGGAAATAGAATGGAGAAAATACAAGAAAAGTTTAAAAGAACCTAGAAGAACTAAAGAGCCAACAAACAATGATGAACAACACAATAAATGAAATTAAAAATTCTCTAGAAGGAATCAGTAGCAGAATAACTGAGGCAGAGAATGGATAAGTGACCTGGAAGATAAAATAGTGGACATAACTACTGTAGAGCAGAATAAAGAAAAAAGAATGAAAAGAATTGAGGACAGTCTCAGAGACCTCTAGGACAACATAAATGCACCAACATTTGAATTATAGGGGTCCCAGAAGAAGAAGAGAAAAAGAAAGGGCCTGAGAAAATATTTGAAGAGATTATAGTTGAAAACTTCCCTAATATGGGAAAGGAAATAGTTAACCAAGTCTGCGAAGCATAGAGTCCCATACGGGATAAATCCAAGGAGAAGCATGCAAAGACACATATTAATCAAACTCTCAAAAATTAAATACAAAAAAAAATATTAAAAGCAGCAAGGGAGAAACAACAAATAACTTATGAGGGAATCCCCATAAGGTTATCAGTTGATCTTTAAGCAGAAACTCTGCAAGCCCGAAGGGAGTGGCAGGACATATTTAGAGTGATGAAAGGGAAGAACCTACAACCAAGATTACTCTACCCAGCAAGGATCTCATTCAGATTTGATAGAGAAATTAAAACTTTTACAGACAAGCAAAAGCTAAGAGAATTCACCATCAAACCAGCTTTACAACAAATGCTAAGGGAACTTCTCTAGGCAGGAAACACAAGAGAAGGAAAAGATCTACAATAACAAACCCCAAACAATTAATAAAATAGCAATAGGAATATACATATCGATAACTACCTTACATGTAAATGGGTTAAATGCTTCAACCAAAAGACATAGACTGGCTGAATGGACACAAAAACAAAACTCGTATATATGCTGTCTACAAGAGAGCCACTTCAGACCTAGGGACACATGCAGAGTGCTAGTGAAGGGATGGAAAAAGATTGTCCATGCAGATGGAAATGAAAAGAAAGCTGGAATAGCAATTCTCATATTAGACAAAATAGACTTTAAAATAAAGACTATTACAAGAGACAAAGAAGGACACTACATAATGATCAAGGGATCCATTCAAGAAGATATAACAACTGTAAATATTTATGCACCCAACATAGGCGCACCTCAATACATAAGGCAAATGCTAACAGCCATAAAAGGGGAAATCGACAGGAACACAATCATAGTAGGGGCCTTTAACACCCCACTTTCACCAATGGACAGATAATCCAAAATGAAAATAAAAAGGGAAACACAAGCTTTAAATGATACATTAAACAAGATGGACAATTTTATTTTTAGGACATTCCATCCAAAAACAACAATACGCTTTCTTCTGAAGTGCTCATGGAACATTCTCCAGGTTAAATCATATCTTGGGTCACAAATCAAGCCCTGGTAAATTTAAGACAATTGAAATCGTATCAAGTATCTTTTCCGACCTCAATGTTATGAGACTAGATATCAATTACTGGAAAAAAATCTGTAAAGTAGTTGTTACAAAAAATTTCAAACTCATTCATTTTCCTCATTTTTTGTTTCATTTTTTCTGAACCATTTGAAAGTAAGTTGCAGATATCATGACAGTTCACATCTAAACACTTCAGTATGCATCAACCAAGAATAGGTTTGAAATTTTTCTTTTCTGTTTTTGGTCACACACAGCTTGAGGGATCTTAGTTCCCCAAAAAGGGACCAAACCCGGCCCCAGCAGTGAAAGTGCTGAGTCCTAACCACTGGACCGCTAGGGAATTCCTTTGAAAATTTTCTAAACAACTGCAAGACTTTTTTTTTTAAACATTTTTATTGGAGTATAATTGCTTTACAATGGTGTGTTAGTTTCTGCTTTATAACAAAGTGAATCAGCTATACATATACATATATCCCCATATCTCTTCCCTCTTGCGTCTCCCTCCCTCCCACCCTCCCTATCCCACTCCTCTAGGTGGTCACAAAGCACCAAGCTGATCTCCCTGTGCTATGTGGCTGCTTCCCACTAGCTATCTATTTTACATTTGGTAGTGTTATATATGTCCATTGCCACTCTCTCGCTTTGTCCCAGCTTACCCTTCCCCCTCCCTGTGTCCTCAAGTCCATTCTCTACGTCTGTGTCTTTATTCCTGTCGTGCCCCTAGGTTCTTCAGAACCATTTTTTTTTTTTTTTTTTTTTTTAGATTCCATATATATGTGTTAGCATATGGTATTTGTTTTTCTCTTTCTGACTTACTTCACTCTGTATGACAGACTCTAGGTCCATCCACCTACTATAAATAACTCAATTTCGTTTCTTTTTATGGCTGAATAATATTCCACTGTATATATGTGCCACATCTTTATCCATTCGTCTGTCGAAGGACACTTAGGTAGCTTCCATGTCCTGGCTATTGTAAATAGAGCTGCAATGAACACTGTGGTACATGACTCTTTTCGAATTATGGTTTTCTCAGGTTATATGCTCAGTAGTGGGATTGCTGGGTCATATGGTAGTTCTATTTTTAGTTTTTTAAGGAACCTCCATACTGTCCTCCATAGTGGCTGTATCAATTTACATTCCCACCAACAGTGAAAAGTGCTCGCCTTTCTCCAACCTTCTCCAGCATTTAGTGTTTGTAGATTTTTTGAGGATGGCCATTCTTACTAGTGTGAGGTGATACCTCATTGTAATTTTGATTTGCATTTCTCTAATGATTAGTGATGTTGAGCATGCTTTCATGTGTTTGTTGGCAATCTGTATATCTTCTTTGGAGAAATGTGTATTTAGGTCTTCTGCCCATTTTTGGTTTGGGTTGTTTGTTTTTTGATATTGAGCTGCATGAGCTGCTTGAAAATTTTGGAGATTAATCCTTTGTCAGTTGCTTCATTTACAAATATTTTCTCCCATTCTGAGGGTTCTCTTTTCGTCTTGTTTATGGTTTCCTTTGCTGTGCAAAAACTTTTAAGTTTCATTAGGTTCCTATAATATATTTTTGATACAAATTTTTTCAAGTATATGATTTACAAAAATTTTCTCCCATTTTGGGGGTTTTTTCACTTTCTTGGTAGTGTCCTTTGAAGCACAAAAATTTTAAATTTTGATAATATTCAATATATCTATTTTCCTTTTGTTGCTTGGTATATGTTTTATATACCTAAAAATGTAGAGAGACTTTTTAAATGTACATTGTGAAATATTTAAAAATAATGTGGGTTTTTTGGTCAATGAATATTTATTTTATTTTTAATTGTGGTAATATATACTGTATTAGTTTGCCAGGGCTGCCATAACAAAGTACCACAGACTGAGTGGCTTAAGCAACGGAAATTTATTTCCTCACAATTATGGAATCTAGAAGTCCAAGGTCAAGGTGCTGGCAGGATTGTTTTCTTATAAGGCCTCTCTTGTTGACTTATAGATGGTCAAATCTTCTCCTGGTGTCTTCACATGGTCTTTACTTTGTCTTTCTCTGCATCCTAGTTTCTTGTAAGGACACTGTCATATTGGGTTAGGACCTACCCTAATGACCTCATTTAACCTTAATCATCTTTTTAAAGATCCTGTCTCCAATTACAGTCACATTCTGAGGTACTCAACGTTAGGGCTTCAACGTATGAATTTTGAGGGGACACAGTTCAGCCCACAGCATATACAAAACATAAAATTGACCATTTAAACCCTTTTAAAGTATGCAGTTCAGTGGCATTAAGTATGTTAACATTATCCTGTAACCATCACCACCAACTATCTCCAGAATTTTTATCACCTTTTAATACTGAAATTGTACCCATTAAACAGTAATTCCCCTTTCTCCCCTCCTTTGCCCCTGGAAACCACTGTTCTACTTTCTGTCTATATAAAACAATGTTTTAAGACAGTTTTTTTCATCATTAGTGAGAGTCTTCAAAGTTCCCCCAAATTAATTATTTTTATGCTAATCTGCAAAGTATGCACAAACTTTTACCCAGCTAACAGGTTTCTTATACTCTTATATACAAAATTTTGTCCTTATTTGTATATCTGCCTTTTTACTGGGAGAGATTCCAGATTTCTCATCATCAGATTCTTAACTACAGCCCTGGAGACTTATACTAGTCTTGTTTTATTATTTTTCAAGATAATTCAATGTTTCAATTTTTAAATTTGATTTTAAGTTGATAAGGTGATGTGTAGTTTACAGTAATAAAAGGTAAGTGAAAGTTTAAATGTGTTTCGGTCTTACTGTTTTGTAATCTAATGAATCTAATGTTTATTTGCTATTTTGAAAAGGGTCAATACTTTTTTCAGAATATTTTTTCTAATTCTCTTCATTTGGGGAGATTTTATTTTTTATTCCTACTCTGCACTTTACTGTTTTATACCCTGTTAGGTATGTGTTGTATCAACTCTGCATCTCATTGTAAATATAGATATTAAAGAAAATATTTTCCATGTAGAATAACCTCCCAGAATTATTGTTGTCTTCGCTTTATTCATACATTCATTCAGCAAACATTTATTGAGTATAATATGGTAAACATTGGATATACAAAGAAGAATAAGACATAATTTTTGTCTTCAAGGAGGTAAAAAATGTACCTAGATGCATCTAAATAAATTATTATATTTGAAAGAAGAGTAAAGAAAGAAGGAGTTGTGGTTGGTCCAAACAGGAAACACAGTGGAGAAACTCAGAATCATGGAGATGCCAAGCCCACGGGCAGGTGACCACTAGTTGGAATGGCTGAAACTATTGACTTGGATGTAGAGAAGGAGTTGCTGGAGATGAGGCTTGAATGGTTGGAGCCAGGTTTTGAAGACCTTTATTTAAATACTATGATAAAAAGCATATGCAGTGAACATGGAGTTCTTAAACATTTTTAAGTCTCAGAGTGAAAAACAGGATCTGAGACTATTAGGTGATGTTAGCTACTCTTATTAAATAGTAATTAAATGCAATCTGAATGTATTCATGGTTATGTCATTTAAAAATTGTCATTAGGTGTTTTTTCATAGATTATTGACAAATACTGCTTATTTCAGAATCTCATATTGATACATATTTTTAATATATTTCATATTTGGCATATTTAAACATTTGGCATATTTAAAAATAATATTTACCTTGGCTTTGTGTTTCTTAATTTTTTTCCAGCTATAAGAAAGACCTGATGGATGAGGAACTAATGGAACCTCTGAAATATGCTGAACAACTTCCTGTAGCTCAGATAATACACCAGGTTTGCTTTCCATTTTGTTCTTTTGAAAGAAACAATAATTTTAATCTCTGAAAAGTAATTGCTTTTGTTAGGTTTTTCAGAATCAGTGTGCTATAGCTGAAAGGCATTCCAGGCCGCCTAGCCCTGTTTAGACTCCACCTATTAGAGTTGGAAATCTCATTCAAAGCACAATATTAAAAGGCTACTTGCTGTGTAACAGTAGAATTCTTGCTTATATAAAATACAGGGTAGAATCAGAATTATCTTTTGCACATTACTTAACAAGTGTTAATTTCAGAGAACGCTCATTTGCACCATTGTATATGGTACTTGTTAGTGACAAAGAAAAAGTTGAAAAAATATCATTTGGTATAATTTTTTTGAGTAGCTAAAATGAAAAAGCAGTCTCTCCCTACTTCCTCTGCCCCACCCCATTATCACCTCTTGTAAAGTATAATTCTAAATGTCATGTGGGTAATTTTTTCATTTACAATTTTAATGACTCTATCATCCCTTTTACATAACTGTAATCTTAAAGAAGGCAGTGTGGTAAGTTTTTAAACTTAGATTTGGTACCGTAATTTTGACAGCATATAAAGTCTTCCCTGCTGGACTAGAATCGAAGAATTTTAAAAGTGATCTGTTGGTGAGAGTTATGGCCTTTAGACTTACCAGATTTTTCGGAGGCTATAGATTATGGGAAATATTAAAAGCCCTTAAATGTCAGAATTTGTCAGAATTTTCATGAATGTTAATTATTATTATGAGTTTTTCCTTATGTCTTTGCCAATCAAAAGAATTTTTATTTAGCAGATATGGATTGATTAGAAGTTCCAGGTTGAGTTTATTAAAAGAAACAGGCTTTTACTTTAAAATGTTGGCTATATAGATCTTTTCATTGACATTAAAATTGAATATTAAAATTCTATGAGAAATTACCAAAAATAGTAAGAAATTTGCCCCTTTTGGTAGTCTATCTGTGGTTGGTAATCAGGTCCAGTTATATGTCAGGAATTCCCTGGTGTTGTCAGAGCTTAAATGACCTAACAGGCTGCAAATGTCACATTTAAAATTCTGTCTTCATGCCTGACTCTCAGCATGAATGAATTAAACAGCAGAGCAGGCAGCAAGTCAGTATGTTCTTAATAGTCAGAGTGAGCAATGAAACAGTTTGTGGTTTGTTCAGAATAGGTAAATAGAATCTGCCCAGAACAGTTCACCTAGAATAAAATCTGAAATAGGAAACAAGAGTTAACCTTTAAGATGGTTGACCAGATGAAATGTCAGTCATATTTTTACAGCTTGAGTGAACCAATAAACTGTGGTTTATGTAAGAGCTGCATTTTGCTATTATATACTATATAAATTCAAAGATGAAAATCTTTGACCCTGGTGAAAATTTTTATGATGATATTCTTGGCATTATAAGAAGCTATATTAATTTTAACACTGAATTATTAAACATTATAATGAAATTTTTGTAGTAACTGAATTTATAAAATTTTAATTTTAAGATACATGATAGAAATTTACTTTTTTTTATTGAATAAAATTAATTTTGTTCTCAGGAGGTAATCAGGAAAGATCATTGTTAAACCAGACTCTTATAATCTGTTCCTCTTGTTATGTTCCTTTATTGACAGTACTACAACTTTGGAACTGTTACCATTGTCTGTCCAAGTGATGTTTAAGAAACATATGAATTATGTTGCTAGAAGTTTACTTATAAATGGATTATTTGAAAGTGGTTTTTTCCCCTAAGAGAATAGTAATAATACATGTAATAATTAGGTTCAGCCAATCCCACAAAACTTCTAAATATGTAATATATTTAAATTATAGCATTATTGTAGTATATATCTAAGCTCCACCTATAATAATAGTATGTTTTTATACTATAAGTAAATATTTTTTCTTCTAATCTTGAATCATGCTTTACCTATGCCTGTTTTGGAGCATGTGTCATTTTTATTTGAAATAATGTTATTTATTCACATGTCTTATAGATATATTTGATTGTCTTTCTGGATGTCCTTGATTTCTTGATATTCTTTTCAGCATCTAGCCTTGTGCCATGTATGTATAGATCTGAATGGATGGATATATATATTTAATGGTATAGTGAGAGCCAGATTATCTTTTTTCCCTACTACCCAGCCATCAGAAGCTGGGACCTCTCACTGGTGGCACAGTTTAGGAGCTGAAGGAGAGAAGGAACAGGGTCAGAGGCTGTAACATGAGGAGCAACTTGAGAAATAGCAGAGAGAGAGGAATTTATCTCAGTCATTTGAGTAATTAATTTCTTGTGTATGTTACTTAAGTGGCATTTTACAATGAAGAGGTAGGCAAGATTTCAGTATTACCATTTCATATTGCCAAATTATTTACCTCTTTTTAGGGGTCCTAGCAACATGATTGCACATCTAGGAAACCCAAGATACTCAAGTTACAAACAGTAGAATTAATAAGAGAATCTGGTGAGATAGCTATAAGATGAATAAAACTGGTAGCTTCTCTATATATGCAATAACTACACAGGATGGAAATGGGAAAAATGTTCTTTTTTTAAAAAAATAAATTTATTTATTTATTTATGGCTGCGTTGGGTCTTTGTTGCTGTGCACGGGCTTCCTCTAGTTGCGGTGAGCGGGGGCTATTCTTAATTGCGGTGTGCTGGCTTCTCATTGCGGTGGCTTCTCTTTTTGAGGAGCACGGGTTCTAGGCGCGCAGGCTTCAGTAGTTGTGGCATGCAGACTTAGTAGTTGTGGCTCACGGGCTGTAGAGCGCAGGCTCAGTAGTTGTTGCGCAGGGGCTTAGGTGCTCTGCGGCATGTGGGATCTTCCTGGACCAGGGCTTGAACCTGTGTTCCCTGCATTGGCAGGCAGATTCTTAACCACTGCGCCACCAAGGGAGTCCCAAGATGGGAAAAATTTTCTTTCACAATGAAAGGAACTATAAAATACTTAGGAGTAAATTTATCAAGTAAACCATAGGCCCTGTAGTGTAAGAATTGTGGAAACATACCGTGTTTCATAAGCAGAAAGTTATACCAAATATTTGATGGGGCAGGGAACTTAATATCATAAAAGTATCACTTCTCCCAAATTAGCAGTTCTAATTAGAATAGAAGCAAGTTTTTTTTTTTAATGTTAGAAAACAAAAATGACCACATAGTTCATGTGGAAGAACAAATATCCAGTAATAGCCAAAGAAGGTATATAAAAAGAGAGAAAACACAGCCACTAGAATTATATAGTTATGTATGGACAAAGGAATAGACAAATAGATTAATGGAATACAATGAAAGAGTGGATTTCAAACTTTATTTATTATAATTGACAATAAGAAATACATTTTACATACATAATGACGCTTGATATATGTGTTTGTATGTGTATGTTAAAAATCAGAAATAAAAGTATTATGAAACATTAGCCCTTATTACATATGATGCACACTATTTTCTTTTTCTATTTTTTAAATGGCAAATAAAACATACTAAATTGATTTCAAAAGCAACAAATATTCCTGATCCGTGGCTTGAAAAACACTAGAACAGAGAATCCAGAGAAAAAAATTTATTATGTTTGATCATTAGATATATGATTAAGATGATTTGTATTTCAGTAGGAAAACAGTTACACTTTTATTTCATACTATGTAATACAAAGTAAATTTTGTGTAAAGACTTAAAGTAAAATAAATAAATAAAATATTTAGAAGAAAGTTTAGGCAACTGCATTTTTAATCTAGAAGTAGGGAAGAACTTAAAGAACACATAAATGCGGAAGATATGTTCAGCACCATAAAAATTCAATATTTTATATAACACAAGGTACCACAATGTTAAAAGACTAATGTTAGAATCAAGACAAAATGTTTACAAAGAAACAATAGTAAATTGGTTAATATCTAAAATATACACAGAATTCTTAGAAGTTTATAAAAAACAACTCAGAAAAAAAAAAGAGATGAACAACAGTTTAGAAAAAAAAAAAAGATGAAAAGCAGTTCAGAAAAAAAAACACAAAGAGATGAAAAGCAGTTCAGAAAAGAGCAAACTTAAATGGCCAATGAATGAAAAGAAAGCCTAAAACTCAGTAAGGAAGTGCACATTACCAATTCAGTAAAATTATTATATGCCCTGCAAATTGGCAGAAATTAAAATCACACTTTGGAAAACAGTTTGGCAGTTCCTCAAAAGGTTAAACATAGATTTACCATGTGACCCATTGATTCCAACCTAAGTATATAAAAACATGCATCCACATAGAAACTTGTACATAAATGATCATCGCAACATTATTCATAATAGCCAATAATTGGAAACAACACAAGTGTCCATCAACTAATGGATGAATAAAATATAGTACATCCATACAGTGGACCATTATTCAGTGATAAAAGGGAATGAAGTACCGATACATACTACAACATGGTGAACCTTGAAAACAAACAGTGTGTTAAGTTAAAGTCTGTCATAAAAGACCACACATTGTATGGTTCAATTCGTGTGAAATGTCCAGAATAGGCAAATCTACAGAGACAGAAAGTAGATTAGTGATTGTCTAAGACTAGGATGAGGTGGGGGAATGAGGAATGACTTCTAAATGGGTATAGGGTTTCTTTTTTTTGAGTGATAAAAATGTTCTAAACTTGGTGGTGATCATTGTGTAGCTCTGTGAATATACTAAAACCATTGAACTGTACCCTTTAAAAGGGTGAATTTCATAGTGTATTAATTATATTTCAATCAAAATGTTTTAAAAATTAAAATCACCCATTTCTGGCAGAGATGCTAGGAGAAAGATACTTGTATACCTTCTTGGTAGATATCTGAATTATTCCTACCTTTTTAAAAGGCCATCTTGCAACATCTACTCACATTTAATATATATACCCTTCAACCCAGTGGTTCCACTTGTGAGAATATAGCCCATAGTGGTAATATATGAATAAAAGTACTAACATATAAGAATCTCAGTGCAATGATAATTTATAGCAGCGTTACTTGTGGCCACAACAAATTGGAAACGATGTGAATGCCCCTCAGCACAGTTGATATATAGTGCGTACGATTTTCAGAAGCCACAAATCAGTAGAGCAAATACATGTTTTTCTATATTTTCTTATAATTGCACTTTTTTTTTTTAATCAACTAACCTCTTATCCCTCCTCCTCTTTCTGCCTAATGGTAGAAAATGTAGTCACTTACACCTAGTATTTTCTCCCTCTTCCACTTCTTCCTGGGATGATGGAATCACAGCTTAGGTAGTAGGGGGTAGTTGACATGGCTTCAGGGCACTGAGAGATTCATGGTGTTCCTCCACTGAGATATACTGTAATATTGTATAGTTTTGGATTGGCATCTACCTCTTCTGATAATTGCTGAGTTGGCCATGTGCACGGCACATCTGTTAATATTTTACACACCATCTCTTCACATAGTTGCATAGCTCTAGTAATGTTGGAGGAAGAGAACAGAGTATGTAATGAGAAAGGCCAGCTTCTCATTTGCTGTCATTCCTTCTCTATCCACTTCCTCTATTCTCTATCCTCTTCTGTCTTCTGACTTTCTCACTTTTCTTTCTTGTCCCTTTCCCCCATTTTCCTCTATTTTGTTCTCATAAGCTAAAGTTATATGAATTCTTCCCCCATGTTGGTGAGTGTTGTTAGTATTTTCATTGGAAAGTGAATTAAGTACAGTGTCTGATACATAGTACACGCTGGATAAATATGGAGACCTTTGTTGAGTTTAGGGATCTGGCATGCTGACAGAAAAGAGAGTTAAGAGTTCTCTAAAGGTCACAAAGAACTTGTGGCAGACCTGTTTATGATACTCAGGTTCCTTTCATAGCCAACAGTGGTGGCGTTTATTAAACATCTCGGAGGAGGTGTGCAGATCGTAGGGTTCATTATACTAACAATTCAGGCAACCTAGTGGTCTTGCAGCAACACAGCAAAAGCATAAACTGCATGGAAAGGCATAACTTGCAGCTACTGATGAAGGGAGCATCACTTCACATGAAAGTACAACTATTCCTTTTAAGGATACATCAAGTTAGGACGTAGAATATTACTGGGAAGGCAGGTACAGAACTATCTTACTGAGACAGGTACGGAGAGAAGTGTATGATTTTCCCATATAAGTAATTTTACATTTACTTCAGACATGTTAATTTTAAAATTAAGCCACTTTAAAAAATAGCTTAAATTTACTCTTAAGATTTGAAATATGTGACTATACTGTGGTCTTTTGTGGTAAGTTGGTATTTTTTCTTCTTTGTGAAAAGAATTGCATGCAGATGGGTCAGAAAACTTTTCCCTTTTTTTTTAATTAGTAGGCTCATTTTACTTTAATTTGTAAACATAAAAAGTTGATAAGCACCATGTAGAGTTTATTGAATTATAAAATGGTGACAACTAGGGATTTAAAAAAATAACCAGACACAAGTCTTTTAAAAAAAGAAATTAGTATGTAGTTAAGAGTAGTATATTAGTCTCAAATACAGATGTTACTTAAACTTCCTTTTTAAAAAATTAAAATATTTTAGAAATGTGCTGAAAAATGAAAAGGTCAGTAATGAATGTATAATTTATCATAACAGTTTTCCTTTAGTGTCATCTAGTTAAGCACGTGTTTTATTTTTTAAAATTTTGTGTCAAGAATCAATTTTAATTAGCTCTGGCAGATATTAAAATGTTTAGGCTTGTACTGTTTAGATATACAAAGTGCCACTGATACAAAAATGTAGGTAAGTCTTATGTGCAGAATAGATAGTACAAATCACCTAGCTAGCCTAGAAACCCCGGTATGTATATGGATTATATAAATGATAAAGATCACATCACAGATCAGTGAGAAATTAAAGGATTATTCAATAAATAATGCTGGGACAATTAAGTATTTGCAGGGGGCAGGGAAGACTTGATTCTTGCTTTATAACATGTGGAAAAAAGTAAATTCTAATTGGATTATAGATCAATGCAAAAAATGGAAAATATCAAAACTATACATTGGTAAATATTTGTTGGAAAGGAATTTCTAAGCATGAAAATAATGGCAAAAACTTCAAGGAAAATTGATATATTTTACTTTGTACAAATGTAAAACTTACGTACATCAAAACAAAAGGCAAATATCAAAGTGGAAAACTATTTTCCTCACAGAATTAACATCTTTACATATGAAGAGCTTTTACAAAGAGATAAGGAAAAAACTTAACTCTTCAGTGGAAAAGGAGCAAAGAACATATACAGACATGCCTCAAAAGTTGAAATAAAGATGGCTAATAAACTGATGAAAACATGTTAATATTCATTAATGATTTAAGAATTATTCATTTCAACCATAAAGTACCATTTTAAAAAATCTCTTAGATTAGCAAAAATATGAAAAGTAGTAATACTCAGTAACAACAAAACACATACACTGCTGGAGAGGAGTGTAAATTAGTACAAAGTGAGGACAGTGTGGTAATTTGTACCAAAATTTGTAAATATGTTTATGAACTATTTAGACATGACTGATTGAATACACATTTATTCTCCTTCCTGAAAAGCCCTACTAAAGTGACAGTAAAGACATAAAAATATATAAATCCCGTAAGACAAAGAAAATGGAAGAGGAGAGAATAGCAGAAAAATTGGAAGAAAAATGGAAGAAGAAAAATAGTTGAAAAATTGGAAGAAGAAAAATAGTTGAACAAATGGTAACCAACTTGGCAGAGTGGCCAAGCTGCACCCTAACTTCCATCATGGGGGAGATCTGTAAGAACAAGCCATTTGTACTGCAGAACCTTGGGAAAGCAGGCACCAGGCACCTCAAAGGTTGCGTGCAAAGAGAACTCCCAGTGTCCTTCTCCTGTTTAGTTCTCAAAACACTGGCATCCAGGCTTATATTCTATCAGGCAGAAGATTGGAGAATTCCTCCCTGAGGATACTAGTCCAATAGAAAAATATTGTGCATTTTGACATTTGCAGGACCCCAGTTTAATAGCCAAGTCCCAGTCTGTTCACCCCACTGGTAAGCCCAGTGGTTGATAAGTGCTGTTAATACATAAAGATCTTATGATCAGAGTTTTATTTCCTCACTCTTAACTATGAAGATACAACTAAGGATCATTAAACTTTTGGGGAGTGTCTTCATTATGAAAGACAAAGCTCAAAATAAGCAAATGGAAAAAGTGAGGTTCTCCCCGCCCTTTTCCCCTAAACTAACACATTTAGTTAGACTGACCAAGATTATAGAAGAAAAAAAATTAGCAAACTCAAGAATGAAGAGGGGGCATCATTAGAACCCTTTCAGAAATCAAAAGGATTATAAGTAAAGGTTATGAAGACCTTTATCCAACAAATTAGACAACTTAGGTGAAATGGACAAATTCCTAGAAACATTCAAATGTTAAAACTGATTCAAAAAGAAATAGAAAAGCTAAATAGACTTTTATCAAGTTAAGCAATTGAATTTGTAAATTAAAATTTTACCACAAAGAAAAGTCTGGCCTCTGATGGCATCACTGGAGAATTCTATCAAACATTTAAGTAAAAAATGATACAGAGTCTCAGAAAATTGAGGAGGAGAAAACACTTCCCAACTTATTTTATGAGGTTAGTATACCCTGATACCAAAGACATCACGAGAGAAGAAAACCACAGATCAACATCCCTCGCGAACATAGGCACAAAACCATAACAGTGTTGGCAACAGGAACAAGAGACAACTTGTATATGATCAAATATCTAGTCTGTGGCAAAGCCAAGATTTGAACCTGAGCATTCTAGCACTGGAGGCTTTGCTCTTATATACTGGACTGTGCTGTGCTATGAAAGCAGCAAAGATATGGTGTGAATTCTGTAAGTATGAACTGAATTTAAACCTCCAATGTGTCTATCTGTTCTTGGTCCTGATGATTATTGTGCTCATTTGTGAAATTAAACTTATCTTACTATCTCAGCCTGTTCATATTAAACAAGCATAAATATGCATGATTTAAACATCTTGATTAGAGATTTTTTAGTAGATGCGTTCCTGGGATTTAAGATATGTGAGAGATTCATTCTGGGTATCAACATCATGAAACAATTTTATCTTCTTTATTAATTCAAGACTCTTTACTAAGGCAAAGGCTAGATGTAAACAAAGGCACAAACCGGTGTATGCTTTAAAAAACTTTAACATACTCAAGTGAATATTTTGTCTTGACAGAGATATATTATCCACTTTTTCCCCACTGTGTTCTTATCCATATTCCATGCTTTTCCTGGATCCCCCAGTTTCAGTTACATGGCTTCTTACAAATCCTTTAATATTTTAATAAGATTAGTAGATTGTAAAATCTATATTTTTTAATGCATCTCTGCAGGGTACATGGTGATGATATAGTGTAACCTATTCTCTTTCATTCACACAAGCTGCCCAAAAGATTACTATAGAGCTATGTATCCATTAAAGATTCAGTTTACTGGAAAGAAGTACTGGAGTGTGTCCCATCAGGCCTTGGCTTATAACATGGAAGGTTATCTTGCAAAATTTTGTTTCATCTATGCTTTGTTTTTCCTTTTTAATCCTAGAGGTAATTTTTTTTTTTTCTAGTACAACCAGTCCATATAGTTCCTGGTATGTCCATTGTTTTGCTTTGGAGTACTCTTGGCATTTGAATAGGACCATTCTTTCATTGTACAAGACTGTTCTGTGCATCACAGGAGTTTTGGCCTCCCTGGTCCTTCCAAACACTGGTTGCCATTAGTACTCCTCACTCATTCATTGTGATACCATACCAAACAATGCACTCACCTTTTCTGAATTCCTCCCCTCCCATGGAGGGCAATACTACCTCAGGTTGAGTACCACTGCAGGTAATTACTTGCTGTGTTTGCCTATAGAACCTTTTATCTGTATGGTCCAGTCTCTTAATCTTATAATGTAATATTTTAAAATATGTATAATTGAGAACCTCTTCTCACTTTTCTACATTCTGAGATGTTGTCTTGGATGCTGCAATTCTAGCTTCTGTCATTGTGACATGGATTTGGACAATTTTTCAGTTCTTCTGTCCTCGTTTGTGATAGTTCTTCATCTTATTTTACTCTAGCTATTTTGGCATTTTTATGTTTTTCTATTCTAGTAATGCCTACCTCATTATAGCTAAACTTTACTAAAGGTTGACTGAAATGTCTATCAAGTAGAAAATTTCTGACACTTTCTTTTTAAAAATGTGCCTATTGAATTATCAATACCTGGAAACTCATCAAAAGGCTGAATCCATAGTACTCTCCCTGCCTAGGGACTGACAAAGATTGCTTTAAATTCTTATAGAGCTTTCTCTAATTGTAGACTTTAAAACTGAAGTCTAGTGAAAAATAACATACTGCGTATTTATTTTCATTCAAATTATAAGGCAAGTAATGAAAATTAAACTATTTGAAGGTCATGTGCTACTCCTTTAATATCAACTGGGATATAATTTTAGATTCATATAAATTAATCTCAGCTTTCATATTATGACAGTCACTTCCAAAAATGTCACTTTTCAAGGAATAAATGAAACTGTAAAGCTATTTGAAAATAGTGATCAATATTTCAATACTGATATTTCATCAACTTTATGTAAGTTTGAAAAATTCTGTCCATCTATAAATTTGTCATCATAGTTTCTGATATATTAAATTTCTATATTAGAAATGAAAAGTTTGAGCCTCATTAGTCATTAAGTATTCCAGAATAAAAACAAACAGATACGAGTTTTCACCAAGTTTGTAAAGATTTTAAAAATGAGAATAGTTGATGTCGGTGAAGAGGCAGTGAGGTGAGCATGCTCATAAATTGCTGATGGGAATGTAAGTTAATACAGCCTTTAGGAAAAGTAGTTTGTTAGTGTGTTTGTGTTTATAGCTAATAATAGTAATTCCACCTCTAGGATTTTATTCAGAAGAAGGAATTAGAATAGGACAGAAAGATTTATGTTTAAATCTGTTATGTTCTATTAGCATTTCTTAGGACACAGCATAATGTAATAGGGTGGACTGGGATTGAATCCAGGCTTCACCATTTAATTACTGTCTGGTCTTGGGAAAGTCTCTTAATCTTTCTTTTGCAAATTATACATTGGAAATATGATGATGATGATAATGATGATGATGACAATGACAACAGTAGCAACAGTGAAGACATTGACAGATTCATCTGGGTTACATACTGCTGAATAAATCTAATTAGGTCCCTTACCAATTTTCCATAGCAGATGTTCCAAATATTTGCTATAGTCTTTATGCCTCTGCCTCACTTCCATCCCCTTTCATGTTCAGCTTATGACCTAGCCTCCTAAGTCTTGAGGAAATTAGGTGAAAACACCTTCAGTATACCTTCCCCATACCTTCAAACTTATTTGTATCGTCATGAGTCTTTATCTTTTTTGTTCATCTCAAAGGAAGAAGTGTGTGAATTGTATCAGAGATAACCTTACTTACCCTATTAGGAACGTCGTTCCATCAGTTATGCCTTTCTCTCTTGTCTTTACACTCTCCACTGCTGACTTAGATGTTTTTAGTCCTTAAAAAAGTCTTCCTCAATCCTGCTATAACTGAGCTCAACAATGGAGAAACAAACAGCCCATATTAAAAATGAGCAAAGGGCTTGAATAGACATCAGTCAATAGGGAAATGCAAATCAGAACCACAATGAGATAACTTCTTCATACCCATTAGGATGACTATTATCAAAAAAACAGAAAATGACAAGTGCTGGAGAGGATGTGGAGAAATTGGAACCCTTGTGAACTGCTAGTGGAAATGTAAAATGGTATAGCCACCATGGAAAACAGTGTGGTGGTTCCTAAAAAAATTAAAACAGTTACCAATTCCATTTCTGAGTACACAGCCCAAAGAATTAAAAGCAGGGATTTGAACAGATATTTGTAACCCATTGTCTATAGCAGCATTGTTCATAATAGCCAAAAGGTAGAAACAACCCAAATGTCCATTGACAAATAAGTGGATAAATAAAATGTGGCATATACGTACAATGAGATATTATTTAGCCTTAAAAAGGAAGAAATTCTGAAACATGCTGAACCTTGAAGATTTTATACTAAGTGAAATAAACTAGACACAAAAGTACAAATATTGTATGATTCCACTTATATGAGGTACCAGGAATAGTCAAATTCACAGACACAGGAAGTAGAACAGTGATTTCCAGGAGCTGAGGGAGGAGGGACCTGGAGAGTTATTGTTTAATGGGTATAGTTTTAGTTTGGGAAAATGAAAATGTTCTGGAGATAGATGGTGGTGATGGTTAAACAATGTGAGTTTACTTAAAGCCACTGAACTGTACACCTAAAAATGGTTAAAATGGTAATTTTTATGTATATTTTACCACAATAAAAAAAGTAAACTAACTCTCTTCATTTCTTCACTCCCATTTTTTTCTCAATCTACTTTATTCTAGTTTGTACTCCAGCAAATGCTCTGTATCTGTTCTTGCAAAATGTACTAAAATGTCCTAATTTTCACATCATCTTAATTTTTTACTTATTTGTGATATTTAGCTCTCTGAAACCTTTTTACTTTGCTCTTAGACCATCACTGTATACTGGTTTTCCTTCGATCTCTCTGATCAATTCCTCTGAAAATCTTTTGCTTTTATCTTCCTGGACCTATCTCTAGGATTTTGTGTCTTTTACAAATTCTTACTGGACAGGCACTCCCTACTGTTCAATCTACCATGATGTTTTTCAAATATTACTTACATGTAAGTAACCCCCAAATATCTTCATCTCCTTTGAGTTACAGAACAATATTTTATTGCCTATAAGATAGCTCAACCTGGATCTCCAACACATTGTCTAAAACAGAATTCACCCCTTTCCTAAATGGTTCTTCTATTATGTTTTATACCTTAATGCCACTGTATCTTCAGTAATATTAGCTCAGAATCTTGGGCTTTTTTTTCCCTCTGTCTCTCCTCCCTCCATCTCTCCGTTCTTCTCTCCCTCCTCTCCTTCCCTCTCTTCTTCCCTTCTCCTTCCTCTCACAATATTCATATATAATTAGTTTTTAGTTTCTGTTTAATCTGTCCCTTAAAGGTATCTCAAATGCATCTACTCCTTTCCATATTTTGGGGGCACCTGCAAACAAGTATAAAACATCATATTTCACAGTTAATCATAATCATCATCATCAGAAAATAATTATTACCATTGAAAAAGTTATTGTTCCCATTTTATGCATAGATAAACTGGGGTTCAAAATGGTTTAAGTAACTTGCCTAAGATCTTCCATCTTGTAAGTGGCAAAGCCAGAATTTGGATATAGGTCTGTTTGACTTCAAAGCCCTTCCTCTTAACAGTATATAGTTCCTCTTACCAACATTGTAAAGTTCTTATAAAGGAACTTGGTTTGCAGGAAATTTGATGAATGAGGTGTCAACAGATGTAATGCATGCTATGTTTAATTGAAACCATATTTTGGAAGAACTGAATGTCAAGAGTTCGTTCAGTATTCAGCACCTGAGTATCCATTTATTTAGAAACTGGCCTAAAGAGAGTCACCCTCTTTACAGTTCTATTCCTGTTTTCCTTCCCATCCCCGTTGTTCTTGGCTACCAAGTGAGGGCTTAAGACAAGGTAGAGATCTGAGGGGATGTGGGTTAAAAGCAGTAGGAGAATGTGCTTAAGATTAACTTTACTCATTTAAAATTGTACCTGTAGTTGACTCACTTGAATCAAGAGAAAAGTTTCTTCTATGTGGTCACCTAATCTGAGGATCTATATTTAGTTCAGAGAGTTCAGCAACATTAAGGATTTTTATAGACTTTTGTGAACTATCCTGTTAATGTAACAACCATTTATAACATGATTTTCAAAAAATCTTCCATAAAACTGATGATAAAATATAATCAGTTATAATATAATTCATATTCTGTTTGCCTGTATAATTCTTTATCTCTTCACCACTGAAGGCAGCTTGATAGATGATAGTGGTTTGTCCAAAGTTGTAAGAAAATGAGTGTCAGAGAGCCTGAATGATCTCTAATTTGTGTGAGTGGACCTTGAATACTTGAGAATTAGCTACATACAACTAAAATAAACAATCAGCAATTAAATCAACTAGACAAATACACATTTCTTTCACAAGTCAAAGTAATTTAGAGTTCATCACATTTAGGAAGCGAACATCCCTAATGAATATTAGTCATTTGACCCTTTGTATTGCTTTGAATATTAAGATCTTGGTAGTAATTAACCTTATTCCCTTTGCATTACAGCTTTATCATCTTAGTTACTAAGACAGAAGGCTTTCAGAAGAGTTTTTGGTTCTTTATAGAAAATATATTTTTTTTCTTTTTCTTTTAAAATATTTTGTATAAATAGTAAAGACTTGTTGCATATATTTTATAATGGATTTTTATTTTATTAACAGACCATGATATAATAGCAGTTCTAAATTGGGTTTTTGTTGTTTAAAATTCATTTGTAATTTTGTAAATGTGCCAGATATAAAGAATGTCTTCATTTTCTGTATTCCATTATATCAAAATGAATCACATAGCTTCTGGTGTATTCTTAGATTTTTCTAAGTTTGTCTTAACAACGTGTAGACCATAGTATTAGGGGCATAAGTGTGCTTTGATGGTAGATTGTTGGTGTTTTGAATAAATGTTGGCTTTCTGGGTGTTGAGGCAAAAAGTACTGGAAGTGAGGAGATGGGCCGTTTTCCACCTTCAAGAAATGGAAAAGTGATGTGCTCCTTGGCTAGTTCCCTACTTTTCCGATAGAAATCTGTACATAGGAAGAAAAAGTACATTATACAGTGAAGAAAATAGAACCAGATCACTCATGCCCAATGTATCCTGTGCTTCTAGTAGGAAGGTTTTTAATTTACAGTAGAATAAGGTAAATGAACATTTTAGTTAAAGAAAAAAGTGAGGGAAATATGTTGTTGCTTTTATTAACAGGCAGTTATGTGCCTATCCTGATAAACTTGACAGCAGTTCAACTCAAGGATCCACCGAAAGCAGTACTAGAAGTACCATGGCAAAAGGAGAAAATGAAACACAAGAGAATCTCTTCTCATATAAATTCAGAAACTGGCTGTTTGGATATAGACATAAAAATACAGTGCCCTTCAGCTTAATGCTATGTACTTGGCAAGTAGTTAGATACTGACTAGCAACAGATAGAAATAGTGTAACTAGGAGTTATTTAATCTGTCATCTAAATTGACCTGAAATCACCTGAATGTGCTTTCCGATAAGGGTTGAGATTATCATTCACTTTAAAACTGATATATTTGGGCATCCCTGGTGGTGCAGTGGTTGAGGGTCCGCCTGCCGATGCAGGGGACACGGGTTCGTGCCCCGGTCCGGGAAGATCCCACATGTAGCGGAGCGGCTGGGCCCGTGAGCCATGGCCGCTGAGCCTGCGTGTCCGGAGCCTGTGCTCCGCAACGGGAGAGGCTACAACGGTGAGAGGCCCGCGTACCACAAAAAAAAAAAAAAAACCTGATATATTCATGGCAAAAAAGTCATATTTTATATTAAAGGAATCAATATGTTTAGTTACACATTTGTAACATTCAAGATTAACTTTCACTTCATAGTACTAATCATGTTTGGTGGGTAATTAGTGTAGTATATTTCAATTATAATTTCTGATAACATTTACATAAGCACAGGTTTCTTTCAAAGATTATTTTTACTTTGGTCTACATTCAGATGTAGTTACCAGTGCCTGATCAAGGTATTCAGTTGTTTGATTTTGTTTGTGTTTCTTTTTTTATTTACCAGTTCTATCTCCAAGTTTATTAATACCTTGCGAAAACAGAATAATATCCATTTTACCTAATATTGGTTAACTAAGAGATTTCTAGTTTAAAATGTGCCAATAGACGTTTAATTTTGTAGAATAAACGTTTACTTTTAGATAGTGTTATTAAATCTATAACATTGCTAGAGTGAGATGTAATAATTATAAATGGGTATGTTAGGCACTAATTATATATTTTGTTCTGCTAAATAGCTATATCTGTTATACCTAAAAGTGTTAAAGTTTGTGATAGAGTAGATTCAACTGACATTTTAACAATTAATTTTTAAGAGTTTCAGACTTACTTTACTTCTTTCCTGGTACATGTCAGCTGTTTCTCCCAAAAATAAAATAGTAGTTGTAATAACTGTAAACCTTAGCCTGCTGTCTTCAACTAGTATAGAAGTAGAAAAGGACTGTTTCAGAACACTATCATTTATTAAGCCATTTAGAGGGCCTTTATCCATGGGAAAGATCATTACAAGTAGAGTATGGGAAAAATAATTATAAGATTTCTTTTTGTTTGCAAATATGTCAAGCATTTTTACAATGACTACCGTGGCTAAAAGTGACTGTTTTTGTTAAAAATACTTTGTCAAACTTTAGATAATTTATTGTAAAAGAAATTTAGTTTAAAATCTTTTTAGGTATAAGAAGATGATGTTCAAAAAATTAATTTGACTGAAATTAACTAATTTCTCTGAATACTGTCTTCATTTAAACACAAAGATAGACTTCCTGATTTGTTCTTCAGACTATATATTTCAAAAGAGAAGGTGCCAATGAACACTTAAAAGCACTGTAATGATTCTTTTGGGAGACCCACATTACAGACGTTATAAAAATTCTGCCTAAAAATATGGAGTTGGAATTTACCTTTTCCTTAAACAGGAAAATAACAAAAGCCCATTATAGTAATTTTCAATTTTTTTCCTCAACTATTTACCCATTTAGAAATAGTTGTACAGCTGGAGGCAAGCATTATTCATTATTGGTGTATTAGTGGGGGTTTTGTCTTTGTTTTTTTTGTTTTTTGGGTACAGAATAAAATGTAATTTAAATGTACTTTTTGTGATAATTAAGTTGTTGACATTTTTCATATCAGAGTGAGAAACTTTTCCTCGTGGTTTGAAATCATAAAGTAATGTAAGAGTGTGCTGATTTCTCACTGCTTTCTTAGAATCATGTATGTTATCTCAATGTTAGAAAAACTTCTAGACTTTTAAAAATCTATCCAATCCTTGCATCTCTTAGATGGCATCTCACCAAAATGTTGTCCACTCAATCATGGAAAAGTCCTCTCATGCTCCTCAGAACAACCTGTTCTTTCTTCGAACTGCCTGTTGGAAATTTTTCTTAAATCTAATTGGAAATAGTCTCATACTTTCCACTCCTTCATTTTAGTTCTAGCACTAAAGGCTACATAAAACAAGTCTAGTCCTGGTTGCATCTGCCAACCATCATCAAATATTTGAAAGGTTATTACTTTTCTCCTCACTTTCCAAGATTCTGTCTTAAGGAAGACATTGCGGTGTAGTGGAAAGACCATGGTCTTTCAAATGAGTCAGGACTTGGTTCAAACCAAGGTTGGCTAATTAATAGTTTTGTTACCTTGGGCGATTTACTTACCTCTTTTACTCTAGTTCTTATCTGAAAGATGGGGTTAATACTTTCAATGAAGAATTGTTACAAGATAGTGTATATAGAACACCTGGCACATTCTTGACACTGAACAAATGTTGGTTCTTGACAAATGTTGACTCTCTTCTTCCTCTCCCCTTTCCACCTTCCCTCATCCATATTTAAGAGAATGTATTTAAGAGCATAATTTTTTATTGAGGCAGAGAATACATTAAAATAAAGAAACAATAGGATTCACTTAGTTACTCACTGACTAATGGGGAGGAGAGAATAGGTCAAAACTACACCTTTCCCTGTATCCATTAAGTTTGGTTGAATAAACAAGCTGGTGAAACGGGGTATACATGTAGAAAAATTCATTTAATACGAACACAACTAGATGTTATACATAAATAATCAAATTTTTGGAGTGTGCACGTTTCATTCTTTTTCTGTAAAAGATACAAATGGCAAGCAAACAAGGCAATAAAAGGAATCTATGCACAAAATACCCAATTTCTTGTATATATCATATTTCTATATACAATTTAAATTCATATTCATACTTGTAGCCATGGGATTTAAATGTGCTTAACTCTGAGTTTCCCATGTAATATGTTTCTGAAGCACTAGTTCTACAGTATGTTAGTAGTTAATAGGTTAAAAAGAGGGTTTCATGGTATAAGTTAGTGAAATGCTTAAATAAAAATTACATGTTTCTTTACTCTGGGACTTGAAATCATCTTTAATAAACTGATATGTGTTGTGAAGATATCAGAGATTTGAAACACCATTTTATCCTCTTTTGAGGACATGCTTTATTCTTATGATTTATTTTATCAATGTAAATAATATAAAAGCACAGACTGAAGAAAATCACTATACAGTTAGGGGATGAAAAATCTTCCTTCTGCTCTCTTAGGTTCTGTGGCTGGGCTTGAGAATTAAACTGACATAAGACAGATTAACAGGAGAAAAACATAGAAATTTTATTTAATATTTTTATGTACATATGGGAGTCTTCATAAGGAAAGTGAAGACCCAAAGAAGCAGGTAGAACTGAGAGCTTATATACTTTAATAAAGAAGCAGTACATTTGTGGGAAAGTGATGAGACAGAGGGACTTGGGCTAGGGAGGCAGTAAATTGTGGGAAAGTGATTAAGAAAATATATGGGGGAAACTAATGGAAGATAAGGGTTATTTTAGTAGGTTGGTTTGTATAGATTCATTTTGGTGTTGACTCCCAGTCTCCAGTAATGAGAATGTTCTTCCCTTCCTGGTACAGAGAGGGTACCTTTCTCATAGGAAATTTTATGATCTGCTCTTTGGTAGAAAGGTGGAGGTCAGAGAGCTCTTCCTGCACCTCCTGTTTCTCAAGTGCCTTCAGTTCAAAATAATATGCCAGAATGGCATAGCTTGGGGTAGCATGTTCTGAACCCATTCAACAGCAATTCTTTAGAGCATGGGTTGGCAAACCATGGCTCATGGGTCAAATCAACCCACCACCTGTTTTTGTAAATAAAGTTTTATTGGGACATAGCCAAGCCCATTCATTTGCATATTGTCAACAGTTAATATTGTACTTTGAGGCAGAGTTGAGGAGGCAGAGTTGAATACTTGGAAGTAAGATTCTGTGGCCTGCAAAGCCTAAAATATTGATATTTACTCTCTGGCCCTCTATAGAGAAATGAAAAAAGATTCCTGCTCTAAAACCTTGAAATGCTTTCTCAGAATCATTCATATTTAGAAACATGACTAATTTATAAAACTACTGCATGTACCTTAATTTTATTTAAGAAGTAAGGATTTATCTACTTTTCTGTATAAACATAAATGAAATGATCTTTTTCATGACCTACAAATGTAAGTACAAAGGAACCTATGTTAATACACATTACTACTTTTACAAGTAAGAATAACCATATTTACAAGCCCCTTAGCTCAAATGGCTTGCACATAGTAGGCATTGAGGAAATATTTGTTGAATTTATTATTGACAATAAATCTAGAAAAATATAAGACAAAAAATATAGTACAAAGGGATTCTTCTAGCTTTAAAATAAAAGATCATTTCTGAATTTTGAAATATCTGTCAAACTATTAGGAAAATATGTTTTACTTACATTTTTCGTGTGTAGAGAATAGATATATACACATTAAAAGTGCAGAGAATGATGAGATAGTATCTTTAAATCTGTTAGTGTTAGTATGCACTTAAATATCCCTTGCTACATGAATTACAAAAAAGGGGTAAATCCTAGTACTTTTTAACATAACCATTTATATGTAGAAATATAAATTAGAGCATATGTGTGTGGAAGTATTTCTTGCTTTAAATGATCAAATTTGCAATGGTTACAAAGACATCTCTAACTGCAGGCATGTGCCAGTGTAAAGTGGAGAATGATATATTTAAAGATGCATTCCATGTGTGCTGTATCTGCTACTTGACCATGAATAGCTAGGAGGGCAGTACTCAGGAGAGCCAGCATTTCTGGGCATGTGCCCATTTAGTCTCTTGTTGATATACCAACCTTTCTTTCCCAGTTCTACCCCTAAATCCTAACACCAACTGTCTCCAATATGTGCTCTATAGCTCATTAGTCTTGTGCTTATTTTAATTGCCCCATAATATCTGTGAGGTTAAAGGAGTTGCCTGGAGGAGGAGAAGTCTGGACCCATTCCCAGAGGAATTCTGCAGTTTAGTAGCATTTTTGTAATGGTTAAGAGCACTGACTTTGAAATCAGACTAAACCATGTTTCAGTCCTAGCGAAACCACTTACGAAAGCTTCTAGCTTGTGACTAGTCAGGTTACTCAATCAGTTCTCATGTTTGAAATAAGATAATGATAATTATGTCACAGTGCTATTGTAAGGATTAAGTTAGATAATATATATGAAGGTCTTACAAAGGAGTAAGCACTTTGTACAGCACTCCATAAATGATAATCATGATTATGGGTAGTGGTGGTAGTTTTGTAACAATTGTTAACTTTCCTTATCCGTAAAACAGGGTAATAATATTATCTACCTTAAAGGCAATGCACTGACACATTTAAAATTCTTAAAATAATGCATGGCATATGATAAACATTTAAAAAGTGTTAACCATTATCATCTGCAGTTTCTGCTTTACCCTGAGGGTTCTTCCCTCAGGCATTCTTATCAGTACAGATATCTTGTTTTACAGGCTGACTGAAAATCCCTTTCCTCTTTCTATATTCTCTCCTTTCCAGATCAGTTAGAGATGTGGAAATTTTTATAGACTCTACAGAAATATGTGTCCTTTTAACTCTGGCTTAAAATTGGATAATATGGTAATTTGTATCTTGCAAGGTATAACTTGTCAAATTTATTGCCATAAAGTTCTTTTTATATCCTCTTATTACCTTTCGAATGTCTGTGTAATCTATAGTGATATTCCCTCTTTCATTATTCTCTGTTTTTTTCTTTTAATCAGTTTTGTCAGAAGTTTATCAATTTTATTGAACTTTCAAAGAAGCAGTTTTGGGTTGTTGATATTTTTCTCTTTTTTTGTTTTGTTTTGTCTTTTATTGAATTTCACTTTTTAATTTTCTTTTTTTAATTTTCTTTTTTAATTTTTTTTTTTCTGCTTACTTGGGTTTCATTTGCTCTTCTTTTTCAGATTTCTTCAGGTGGAATCTTAGATTACTGATTTTAGAAATTTCTTAGAAATTTTAGAAATTTATTCTTTTCTAATATAAGCACATAAAGCTATACATATCTCTGTAAGCATGTTTTATGGACATCCCCCACATTTTGAAGTGTACGAATATCGCCTGCCATTTTGGCTGCCCACCATCAAGACCTCAGCCTCTGCAGCCACCCCTGACAGTGCACCCTGAGGGGAACTCAGGACAGAGAAAAACAGGGTACTGGCGCTAGATAGTTAAGGTGCATATCAAAGGAATAATTTCAGTAAGCCCAGACTCTTGCATCTTTCCATACATAGAAAAGTGCTAAATTCATTAACTTGAGATGTCTGGTTTTTTGAATATAACTAGCAGTAAGTAATCTTTTGATGTTGGACCCCTGAGTTTGTTTCTTTTTCTTTTTTTTTCCAAAACTGCTATATATCCTGATACATTCTGGCTCCTACCCTCCCTCTTTGGAGCAGTCCCTCTGAGCTATCTGAGAGGCTGTATCCCAGGCTTAAGTCCTTAGTAAGTCTGCTGAATAAAACATAATATTCAGTTTTTAGGCTTTGCATTCTTTTCAGTTGACAAGTATATTTTCATTTTTATTCAGTTCAAAATATTTTTTAATATCCCTTGTGATTTCTTCTTGGGTTATTCAGAAATGTATTGTTTAATTTCCAAGTACTTGAGGATTTTTCCAATTTATCTTTTCTGTTACTGATTTCTAGTTGAATTTCCACTGTGTGGAGTACTCTGTGTGATTTCAACCCTTTTAAATTTATTGAGACATGTGTTATAGACCAGAAATTGGTCTATCATGGTGAATGTTCCATGTGTGCTTATAGAGCATGTGTATTCTATTGTCATTGGGTGGAGTGAAATAAATATATCAATTACATCAAATTTGTTTATAATGTTCAAATTTTCTATATTCTTACTGATTTTTTTACTTATTAATTCTGAGATTGTGCTGAAATATACAATTATAATTTTTCCTTTCAGTTTTTGATATGTGTATTTGAAGCTTTAAGTACATACACATTTAGAATTGGTATGTCTTTTTGATGAATCAATCCCTTTATTTGTATGAGAAGTTCCTTTTTATCCCTATAATATTCAATGGTCTAAAGTCTACTTTGTTCTGACATTAATGTGGCCTGCCCAGGTTTCTTTTTCCATGGTATTTCTTTTTCCATTTGGATGCTTTTAACTTATCTGTTTTGAATTTAAAGTAGTTTCTTATAGGTAGAATATCATTGAGTTTTATGTTTTTATTCAACTTGACAGTCTTTGCCTTTTAATTGGAATGTTAAGATCTTTTCACTTAATGTAATTATTTAAATGTAAGTATTTAAATTGGATTTAAATCTGGTTGGATTTAGATCTGCTATATTGCTGTTTGTTTTATACTTGCTCCATCTGTTTTCAATTCCTTTTCTTTTTCTGTTTTCTATTTTGTACGATCCCATTTTAACTCCACTTTTGGTTTATTAAGTGAATCCACTTTGTTGTTGTTACTGTACGATTTATAATATGTATCCTTAATTTAATACAAGTCTAGTTTAAATAATATTATATTATTCTGCGTATAACATAAGAACTTTATAATGATATTTTCTCAATTCCTCCCTTCCATCCTTTGTACTGTAGTTGTTATACATTTTGTTCCTACATATTTATGAACCCCACAATACATTATTATCATTTTTGCTTTAAGCAGTCAATTATCTTTTAAGGAAATTTTAAAATGAGGAAAATGTTTTTATATTTGTTTACCAGTTTACCATTTCGATCTCTCCTCTCTCATTTGTGGAAGTCTGTATTTCCGTCTGGTATAATTTTCATTCTGCCTGAAGAACTTCTCTTAACATTTCTTGTATTATAGGTCTGTTATAGGTATACCTTGTAGTATAGGTATTTGGTATACTACCTTGTAGTATAAGTCTGCTGCAGTATACATCTGTTGAATTCTCAAAGCTTTTGTTTTACTGAAAGTTTATTTCATGTTCATCCTTGAAAGATTTTTTCACTTGTCAGATTTTCCCTAGAATTCTAGATTAACAGTTGTTTTCTTTCTGTACTTTAAAGATGTCTTTCCATTGTCTTCTGGTCTCCATGGTTGCTGACAGCACATCTTCAATCATTCTTACCTTTGTTGCTCTGTAGCAGGGGTCAATACACTTTTTCTTAAAGGACCAGATAGTAAATAGTTTAGGTTTGTGGGTCATCTGATCTTCTTTACAACTGCTGAACTTTGGTGTAGTGTGAAAGCAGCAATAGACAATATGTAAATGAATGAGTGTGGCTGTGTTCTTATAAAACTTTATTTGTAAAATCATGTGACTGGCTCATCTACTGTAGTTTGTTGAACTCTGCTCTGTAAGAACAAATCTCTTTTTATCTGACCTCTTTTAAGGTGTTCTCTCTATCACTGTTTTTCAGCATTTTGATTATGATGTTCCTTTGTGTGGCTTTCTCTATGTTTCTTATGTTGGTGTTGAGCTTTGTGGATTTGGTGGTTTATAGGTTTTTTGTTTGTTTGTTTGTTTTTACCAACATACACAATGATTTTATACACATCCATGGATAGTACTAACATTTATAACCATTCACATACACATGTATGTTTGGTTTATAGTTTTTATGAAATCTGGAAAAAATTTCACTCATTGTTAGTTTTACATATTTTTGATAATGTTCAAATTTTCTATATTCTTACTGAATTTTTTTTAAATCGGCCCCTTACTGATTTTTTTTACTTATTAATTCTGAGAATGTGATCTTACTTAATATTATGCCCACAATAGGCATATCTTAGGCTCTGTTTATTCTTTTCTCTTTCTGTCCTTCATTTTGAGTACTTCTATTGCTATCTTAATAGTTCTCTGTTAATTTTTCTGTAGTGTCTAATCTACTGTTAATTTCATCCAGTGTCTCTTTCATTTTATATATATTTTTCATCTCTAGAAATCCTATAATGGGTCTTATTTAAATATTCTATTTCTCTCCTCATATGTTCATGTTTTCCTTTACATCCCATTTATAATAGCTGTGCTAAGATCCCTGTCTACTAAATCCATCATCTTTTTCATTTATGTGTCTATTTCAATTGATAAATTTTTCTCCTGGCTTTGGCTGATATTTTCCTCCTTCCCATGTCTTTTTAAAAAATTGGATGCTAGCTATTTTAATTTTTTGTTGTTGTTGGCTGTTGCATTTTGGTTTTTTGTTTTATTCATGTAGCGAGTGTTGGATTTTGTTCTAGGATCAGTTTGATTCCGCTAAGGATTGCTTTTAAGTTGTTTTAGGCAGGTCCAGGGTAGTCTTTTTTGGGGGGTTGGTGATAGCCCCACTGTCTCTGATTTATTCTGATTTAGCCCCACTATAAGCTGGGACAGGGTGCTCTGCATATTATGAGTATTGGGAATTGTTTGGCCTGTTGCTTTTGGTGTTTTGTTTTGTTTTTCTGTACAATCTTCTTGTTATGCATGTACAGATTAGAACTCTGCCAAAGATTTAAGGAAATCTCTCTGCAGTTCTCTGGAGCTCTCTGTGGAGCCTGCTTTTCTGCAATAGTCTACCCTGAAAATTCTAGCCAACAAAACGTCCTTGAATTCTAATCTGTGTCTCTTCAACTCTTCAATACTGCTTGGCTCCGTTGGGGGTTCTGTCCTTGTGCTGCAGCTTGGAAATGGCCTCCAGGCAATAAGCTTGAGCAATTGAAGGACTCATCTTATTTGTTTCCATTCTTTCAAGGATCAGAAAACCACTGCAAATTGTCCAGTATCTGAAAACCATTGTTTCTTACCTTTTGAATGATTATCTAGTTGTTCAGAAAGGCAGATAATTCCTATAGCGTTTAATCCTACATAGGCAGAAGCAAAACTCTGATCACCTCTTAACAGACACAGATAGATACTATTGATAAATGAACCTTTATTATGTATTTGTGGGAACAGTGGGTTAATTCTCTTAGTTAAGAACTAAAAACTAGATTCATTTATTTCAAACTTCAAATTGTTTTACACATTTTTTTTTTTTTTTTTTTTTTGCGGTACGCGGGCCTCTCACTGTTGTGGCCTCTCCCATTGCGGAACACAGGCTCCGGACGCGCAGGCTCAGCGGCCATGGCTCACGGGCCTAGCCGCTCCGCGCCATGTGGGATCTTCCCAGACCTGGGCACAAACCCGCGTCCCCTGCATCGGCAAGCGGACTCTCAACCACTGCGCCACCAGGGAAGCCCTACACATTTTTTTTTAATTTACACCTGTTCACTCAACATCCAGAGTATTTATTTAGTTCAATAACACCTATTTTATATTTATTTATTTATTTACTTATTTTATTTTATTTTTTTTTTGCGGTACATGGGCCCCTCACTGTTGTGGCCTCTCCCGCTGTGGAGCACAGGCTCCGGACGCGCAGGCTCAGCGGCCATGGCCCACGGGCCCAGCCGCTCCGCGGCATGTGGGATCTTCCCAGACCTGGGCACAAACCCGTGTCCCCTGCATCGGCAGGCGGACTCCCAACCACCGCGCCACCAGGGAAGCTCCCACATTTTTAAATGAATATTTTTTTAACTTCTCACTAGGGACTCTTGAAAGAGACTGTGTCGTTATTTGATTAATGCAGTTCTTATTTTTTTCCTTAAGTCATAAAACCAAGATGTAAATTGGTACTTAATATTTATATTTGAATATTTTACATTTCTTATTTTCAACAAGAAAATAATATGTAACTAAAACAAACTGATTATTGTATTTAAAGCTTATGAGACCTTGATAAGGTTCAGAAATGGATAAGGTATCACAAACAGATCAAAATGTAGCAGAATCACACCTGTAAATTAACTATAGTGTAAGATATAAACCAAATATCATCCGTGCCCTGAGAAGAAGAAAGTAATTCTTACCGAAGTATGAGAACAGGCTTCACCTGGAGGTGATATTTGATCAAGGTCTTAGAGAATAAGTAGGTATGAAAGAGTAGGAGGAATTAGTCTAGAATATTTCATTCTCTTTTATTTTTTTTTTAACATGTAAAGTTAATATCGTTATAAGGTTTTCCACTCAAGGAACAGTTATCAGATGTAATAAATAGTTTCATTTCAAGATTTGTTTGTAAATTAGTTTTCTATAGGTGTGTAACAAACAAATTTAGAAATTTAAAAGCATTTATTATCTCACAGTTTCCATGTCTCAGGAGTCCAGGCACAGCTTAGCTTAATCCTGTGCTTAGGGTCTAATCAAGGTGTTAACCAGGACTGCAGTCTCATCTGAGGCTCAGAATTTTCTTCCAAGTGTACTGATCATTGTCAGAATTCAGCTTTTCATGTCATAGAACTGACTGTGAGGCAGGTCCTCAGCTCCTAGAGATTGCCTGCCATTCCCTGTCTGTGGTCCATTCTACAGCATGGCTGTGTGATTCTTAAAGACCAACAGGAGAGTATCTCAGCTACTTCTAATATATCTGTCTCTCTCTTTTTTTAAAATTTATTTATTTTTGGCTGCGTTGGGTCTTCGTTGCTTCATGTGGGCTGTCTCTAGTTGCGGCGAGCGGGGGCTGCTCTTCATTGCGGTGCGCAGGCTTCTCATTGCGGTGGCTTCTCTTGTTGCGGACCACCGGCAGTAGGCGCCCAGGCTTCAGTAGTTGTGCCACGTGTGCTTAGTAGTTGTGGCTCGCGGGCTCCAGAGCGCAGGCTCAGCAGTTGTGGCGCACGGGCTTAGTTGCTCCACGGTACGTGGGATCTTCCCAGACCAGGCCTGAACCTGTGTCCCCTGCATTGGCAGGTGGATTCTTAATCACTGCGTCACCAAGGAAGTCCCTATCTGCCTCTCTTGACTTATGTCTCTGATACCTAGACCCTCTTTTAAAGGGCTCACCTGATTGGGTCAGCCCCTTGCCCCAGGATAATCTCCTTTTTGATTAACTGAAAGTCACTGATTTAGGGACCTTAATAACATCTGCATAATCCCTTTGTCTTTGCTATATAATGTAACCTAGTCAAAGGAGTGATACCCCATCATATTCACAAGTCCTGTCCACGCTCAAAGGGAAGGAATTATACAGGATATGTACGCCAGGGAGAGGGAATCTTGGGGGCTATCTTAGAATTCTGCTGACCACAGTTTGATTTATACTATTAGTATACTTTGAAGACTACAAGATTTATTTTATAGAGAGGATGTGGATAGACTGGAAATACTAATAAACTACAATTGATTAAACAGTTGAAAACAAATTATTTTCTAAAGTAATTGTCACCTCAGTAGATTGGGTTTTTTTGTTCTTTCCTTAAATAATTTAACTGATCTGATACGCTCATTATATTTTAAGGAAAGAATCTCATTGAAACCTTGTAAAATTTCCATTTGCTTCCCAATAAACATGTACAATTTTTAAAATCCTCAGTTTTTTCTTTTTACATAATTTTAATACTTAGATCTATTCTCTGTTAATTATTTTGAAGTTCTATGGTAATGTTCTCCTAGCAACATGAAAGGGGAGACTGAACACTGTTCACAATTGGCAATGTAGTGTTGCTAAGCTACCTGTCTTTTTAATTTGAAATATTAGGCATTTCAATAATAGGTAGCCCTTAAGCTTTTAAGTGTTTGCTCATGACACATTACAGTGTTTATGTATACTTTTCACCTCTGTATTATAGCTATTATTGTGAAAGTTTAAGAAAAAAAGAAGAGTGTATTTAATAGCAGTCAGTAGAGTACCTTAACTACATAAAATTAGTCATTTTATGAGAAGCTCTAATATGGACACAAATGAAGTTATAAGCTATACTTTAATAAGAACTTACCTCAAATGCAGCTGTACTACAAAATGCAGTAATTATACCAATATTTCATTTGATTTTAAGTAAAATCATTGTAGAATACCTAAAATATTACCTATAGTTGTTTTAAAACTGGCAGTATTGTTATTCTCTAGGAATATCATTAAATACATACTGAAAAAGCATTTTATTATATTATGTTGCTGTCATGCTATTCACATTACTTTTTCTTAAAGTAGGATATCAAGTACTAAACGGTATCATTGCAGAACATCTCCTAATTTGTAAAAGATGAATATATGAAGATTCTTCTAGGTGGACTCTTTTAATAAAAGTTTTTCCTCTATATTCCCCTTACCCCATAAAAATAATTAAATAAATACATGTCCATTGTAGAAAATATCTTCAAAAGTATAGATAAGTATAGAGAAGAGTTTGAAACTACCTCTAATCCTCCTTCCCCCAGAGAAACACTATTCAGACTTTAGCATATTTCCTTTCTTTGAATATTGCTATAGAAATAAAGATCATATTTCATACTCAATTTGCATCTTTTATTTTCTTATTACAGTATAAGCATCTTTCCAAATCATTAAAATTGAAAACATTTTTAATGACTAATTATGTGGATGTACAGTATTTCTCATTATATAGTTTCCTGTTTTTATTATGTAAATAACAGTGATAAGAAAATCTTTGTGCAAAACCTTTGTCAGCATTTCTGAATTCCTTACTATAGATTCTAGCTAGGACTGTAACAGATTCTAGGAATGAAAAAATATGAACATTTCAAAGACTTCTGAACATGTAAATAGATTACTTTCACTGAAAAGTTGACCATTCTTATTAACATTTACTAGTTTAGTTTTAAAAAGAGGAAGAGGGCTTCCCTGTTGGCACAGTGGTTGAGAGTCCGCCTGCCGATGCAGGGGACACGGGTTCGTGCCCTGGTCCGGGAGGATCCCACACGCCGTGGAGTGGCTGGGCCCTTGAGCCATGGCCGCTGAGCCTGTGCATCTGGAGCCTGTGCTCTTCCGAAAGAGGAAGAAATAGTTAATATATTACTTTTAACTTGTTTTTATGATCAAAAAATTGTATTTTTTCAAGTGTTTATTAGCCATCTGTAATTATTATTTTGTGAGAATTTCCATTTCCCTGTAACATTTGTTGATATATCCATGTGTCTTTTAATGATTTTTGGGAGATCTTCAAGTACTGAATTTATTCCCCTTTCTGTCATATTTTCCCATGTATTTGCCTTTTAATTTGATTTATACACTTTGTAAAATACAGATCTTTCAAAAAGTTCTTTTAAAAATCTCTCCACCTTTTCTTTTTATTTCTATTTATTGCTTTTAGACTTATAAATCCCTTTACTGTGTAGATTCTCCTACATTTGATCTCCTTTTACCATATTCACCTGTGGGTGGTTGCTGGGTAAACTCCCAGAGGCAACGCATTGTCTCAAATCCCAGCAGGCAACTGGACATTCACAGAGTGAACCTCCCGGCCCTGATGCTTGCTATTCCCAAACTGCATCGTTTCTTTCATCAGGGTTCCCTAAGCGCCAGGGGGTTTGGCAGTGAACAAAGCAGATGCAGATCTCCTTCTGTCACCTTCCCCCGGTTAGCTAGGCTGGAGCATCACTCTTTTCCCACTGCCTGGCTTTTCTCATAACTGTGACTTTGCTCCATGTGCCACTGTTTGGGTGTTGTCTCCTCCTCTCCATCAACTCAGATATGACACCTTGTTCAAGGGCCAGCTCATCCAAGAAGTCCTTCCTGAGTAGCCACCCACCTGACAGTCCCTTAGCTTGCAGGCCCTTTGACTCATGTGTTCTGCTCTCCACAATGAGCTCCTTTGTAACTGCTCTCCACTGGTACCATTAAAGTAGCTACCATTGTGATGTAAACTGGGTGCCAGTTTACAAAAGTAATTAAATTTTTTTTTTACATCTAATATTTTTACATCTAATTCTTAACCATGTGAAGTGTATTTTGATTTATAGTGTTGGGTTAGAAACAAAACTGATTTTTTTTTAATGTTAATCCATTGCTAGAGCACCAGTAAGAATATTTCCTTGCCCATTGATTTGTGATAGTTCTTTTATAATATACCAAATCCGTGGATACTGGGCTGATTGCCTACTCTCTGTTCTGTTTCATTGATCTTTTCTATTTTGCATCAGAACAGCATTATAGATTAGCTTTATCATATCCTTTTTGATATTTGGAACTGTTTACCCCTCTATAGAATAATGCAGATTTTTACCATACATCTTGTGCTGTGGGTATTCCTGGATATTTTATGTTTTTTACTGCTATTGTGAATTGAATTTTTTTCTCTTCTGTTTTCCGATTCTTCTTTTTTGGCGGTACGGGGGCCTCTTACTGTTGTGGCCTCTCCCGTTGCAGAGCACAGGCTCTGGACGCGCAGGCTCAGCAGTCATGGCTCACGGGCCCAGCCACTCTGCGGCATGTGGGATCTTCCCGGACCGGGGCACGAACCCGTGTCCCCTGCATCGGCAGGCGGACTCTCAACCACTGCGCCACCAGGGAAGCCCCCGATTCATTTTTACTGGCACATTGGAAGGGTATTTTTTTTTATATTTATCTTAAATCTGAACTCTTTATTCTCAATAATTCTGAGTTGATTTGTAGAGTTTGTTTGTATCTAATTATAAAACCTGCAAATATGAAAATTTACTTCTTCCATGAAGTTATATCTGGATTGGCTGGAAGTTACAGAGTGATATTAACTAATAATAGTGAGTATTTTTATCACAAAAAAAAAAACAGTGGTCAACTTTCTATTGAAAATAAAATTATAGTTAAAAACAAATCATCTTTAGTTATCCTAGATTAGATTACTTGCTTTGCAAATTTACCATGTGTAAGATACATCAAGATTCTGGGAGATATTCATTTCTCTAGCAGAGGGTTGGGTGGGGGGGCAACATCTAATTAATACTAATTGCTAACTAACTTCAGAAGGAAAGGAACTAAACTTGAGATAGAGATTTCAGGGACTTACCTGGTGGTGCAGTGGTTAGGAATCCGCCTGCCAATGCAGGGGACACAGGTTCGAGCCCTGGACTGGGAAGATCCCACGTGCCGCGGAGCAACTAAGCCCATGCGCCACAACTACTGAGCCCACGCTCCACAGCTACTGAACCCTCGCGCCTAGAGCCCATGCTCCACAACAAGAGAAGCCACCGCAATGAGAAGCCTGCGCACCTCAGGGAAGAGTAGCCCCCGCTCGCCGCAACTAGAGAAAGCGTGCGCACAGCAATGAAGACCCAACGCAGCCAAAAATAAATTTAAAATAAATAAAAAAATAAATAAAACAGGGTTAAAAAAAAAAAGAGAGAGATTGTAGTTTGGAGGGGAAAGGCTAGAGAGAAGCGAGGTGAGTTAGCCTCTAGATTCCCCCACTTTATCTCCTTGGGAGCAATTCCTAGCATGGTGGCAAGTGGAGTCAGCCTCTTTCCAAGAAGACTACAAGAGAACTAGAAGTGAGCATAACTGCAGCTCCCTTAAAGTGAGGGATGGGTAGCAAAGAACATTCACAAAATTTACCTCTAGAAGACACTATAGCATGACTTCTTCAGAGTCTGGCTATACATACTGTTCAGGTGTGACAGGTGTTTGTTGAAGTCATTACTTTGTGAAATTTAGCCCAGATGAGTGAATGGGGCTGGATTTCTTATTCTAGGAGGACCCAAGGGGATTATCTTGACAGACCTCCCTCACTTCAACAAAGTTCATGGTCAACAAGGAGTTGCTTAGCTGCCCTTCATACTGTTTTTATATATACCATTGTTGCAGAAACCTGAAGCTACAAGTATGTAGGTGGAAACTTTATTTTCTTATGATAATAAAGGATCAGGGTTTTTCCTTCTATATTGTTTGTCACCTCAGTGGATATATTCCATAGCTTTTGATGGATAACAAACCACTACAAAACTTAGTAGCTTAGAGCATCAACCATTTATTTGGCTCATAATTCTGAAGGTTGGCAATTTAAGCTGAGTTTAGCTGGGCAATTCTATTCTTAGCTGGGCTCCCTCATGAGTCTGTGGTCAACCTTGGGTTGGTTAGGCGATTCTGCTTTTGGAAGTTGGCTAGTTGCTGACTGGAAGACTTGAGTTCTTCTCCATATGGTGTCTGTACCTCCAGAATCCTTGCCTAGGTTTTTTGTCATGGTAGTAGAGGTCTAAGAGAGAGCAGAAGCAGGCAAAGAAAGCCTCTTGAAGCTAGCGTTGGAATTAGGACACTGTTGCTTTTGTTCTGTTCTGTTGGCCAAAAGAAGTCACAAGGCCAGCTGATTCACAGAGGAAGGACATAGAGTCTACCTCTTGATGAGAGCTGCCATAAAGCAACATATTCCAAAGGGTATGGACACAGGGAAGTATGGGGAATTGGGACCATTTTTTTTGCCATCAGTCTACCACAGTTTGGTGAATGAAGGACTCAGAGATGTGCTTCGGACACTATCTTTGTTGTCAATATAGATTTTAATTTTGCTGTTACAAATTGTGTCACTGTCCTTTTTATCTCAACCTATTGTCCTTGTACCTTGTGTTATTTTTCTCTTTATACTATTCATTTGGTTTTGGCTTCTTGTGCATTTTTATTCAAGTCCATGTCAAATAAAATTTTTCTAAAATTATCTTTTGGTTCTTTATTAAATCTATTCAGAGATATGTTCTCTCTGTCTTCAGGATATTTCTTCTTCATGTGTGGGAGTATTTTTACTCATGGACATCACCGTGTTTTTTTCCCTTTTTGTTAGAGTTCTGTTAGTATTTGCCAACAGAGCATGTGGACGTTTCTCACTGTCTACTTAGATTTGAATGCCTTTTCAGATCCTCATCTGAAGAATAGTTGTTAGACATTCCCCAGTGACTGGCAACCAGTCATCAAATGTGGTTTTGCTAAACTAAACTAGGATCATCTGCCACCATGCTATGTATGCCTGGTTTTTGGACAGTTTAAAAAGGTGAAGTATGTGGAAAAACCATATTTCTTAATATATGTTATTAAAAGAATTTTTCCTGTATTTTCCCTTCTTTGCAGAGATTTTCATTTGGATATTGAGCCTTCTCAGATGCAGTAAACCATTCTTAGATGCAGTAAACCCTACCTTCTCACATGCTCTTTACTAGGAATTGTACTTAAATGGATGTAGAAAGAAGTGTGCCACTGGTCAGTTGGGAATGAGTTGCACTACTCTGGCTGCCTCATAAAGCCATCCTCTACTACGGCAACACTGCTTCTCTTAAACAGCAGGCAGAAAAAGGGAGAGAGCTAAAGTCCCTTTCTCAGCTGACAGAATTACTGTGTTTCACAGAGCAAAGCAATCCTTTGTACCCTGTGTACTATTCAGAAAACTGGGCCACCATTAATTTGTTTCTAGACCTGGTTTCTGGACTTACAGATAGTGAAATTGAGGGTTCTTATCAGAGGTTAAATTAATTTTGGTAGAGTGAACCCTTGTCTCTGTCTGTGCCTTTCCTGAGAAGATGGCAGCAGCTGCACTGGCAGGTCTCTACGTGGATGCCATGCTAAGCTAAGAGTCCAAACTGTATTTAATTAATAATTCATTTTCCATTTTTTGTTAATCAAATATATGTAATGAATATCCAATAAAAAATATAGCAACCACAAATAATAGTTTTTTAAAGGGTGAGATTTGCTACTTTTGTTAGCTTGTACAGTGTTGTAATATGAATAAATACATCACTCCATAATAATTTTGGAGTAATAACATATATTTCCTAGTCCTCCATTATTGCCTTCAAAGTTTGCTGTTGGCAAACCACAGCTCTAGCACTTTGCTTTTCTCTCTTGTCCTCTCCTGGGCATCAGTGGTCTAAATATGGGACATGTTTGGCTGAAGGATCAGGAAGCAGTGCCTCCAGAATTCTCTGAAACAGTTTTTGGAATAACAGATCGAAATAGCTATCTTTGAGGAAATGATAGTTACTTCTAAAGGAGCTATAGTTGTCTTATCTCTGGCAACTATTTCTGATTGCTAAGTTTAAGACGTAATGGTATGAACTACCAATGTTTGACTAGTAGAAAATAAACAGGACAAAAACTGAGCAATAGTTAATCATGTTTAGTTCACTCACTTGTTTTTTCATGTCACATGCTTATGATACTTACATTACCTATCTTTAATATAACTATGTTTTATATTAATTATTATAGATTTTCCACTGGAATTAAGATTTTTCACAATGTTGCACAACGTTCCAAGAGCTTATAAACCATCTGAAATGGTTTGAGAACCACTGAGCTTATCATCTTGTAAGATACTAGAGGGAAGGTACTTTTGTCATCATCGTCATCACACATGATCAGAAGCCATTGTAGACTTGAGTAGAAAGTAACATGAGGAAACATTGGGCTTAATCCTTGGGGTGTTTGGGGAGTTTTCTGGAATGAGTGGTGGAGGGTGAGAGTAGACATGGCAGTGAGAGTGGAATGTAACCACTGTAAACAACATTGTCAGTTCAGTTCATATTAAGCATTTGATTAAAAACTCCTAAAACTCTAGCATTATTGATCCAGATGAAAATATTAAGGTGGATTTCTCTTCTGTTAGTTTGATAAGTTAATTTTGAATTGATGAAAGTTATACAAATTAAAATTTTAAAAATCATATTTTTTTTCAAACATTCTTCCTCATAACTGGCAAACACAGATGAAAGTCATCTAAAAAGTACTTTGAATTTCATATTATTACTTTTCTAGGTAGGAACGTGTAATTATAGGATACGTTTTCAAAACTACATCATTGCAGTAACTACGCATTTATTCATTCCTAGGCGGTATGTGTTACTATGCCCTAATTTTACAGATTCAGAAATTCAGAGTGGCGTAGTGGCTTGGCAGGCTTTAAGCATTAAAACTAAACTTTGAATCCAAGGCAGATGTTGCTAAATCCCATGCTCTTTGAACCACACCACAACATGCCTTGGTTTGTAAATTATTTATTTAATTTCTTAAATAACAAAAGTAATATATGCTCAAGGCAAACATTACCTAAATGCATACATTATGTATGGCAAGTATATATTATACAGATATATATTTGTATTTTGGAAAGATGTGTCTAGCAGCGCTATGGTTGACAGATGGAAAAGAGGGAACCTTGGAGGAAGAGAAACTAGTTAGGAAACTATTTCAGTAATCCTGACAAGAAATGATAACAGCCTCCCTCCCTCCTTCCTTCCTTTCCATGTGATGATTTGAGGATTGAGTGAAGAGCATTAGGTGTCCTGCTTATGTAGGGGAAAAACCAAAGTATAAGATGTGGAAACATCTAAGAGATTTATGAGCCTTTCTGGGATCTAGTTTACATGGTGACTAAAGCAAATTTCAGATTACAGTTTCTTTTCACTTTTGTCTATTCTAAAATAGGATTCTTATAACTGTCCTTACAATCTTGGCTAGTAATTCAGGAAGTAGAACTCATAAAGAGATCATAGTCACAGACCTTCAGTTTCAGGGTCATAATGTAGCTGTTGAAATGACAACTAAATGGGGAAGACTGGTCTGCCTTTCTTTGCTGGCCAAAGAAACACACAAGACACTTGGCTGGATGTTGAAGGGTAAGGAACGGAGAAGGGCATGTAAAATGGACTCAGCCAGACCTTGTCCCTGGAAGTTTTCAGGGAGATAAATGATAAAGGTAACTATAATAGTAGGTAGGAGTAAAAGTAGAAGGGGCTACAGATTCAAAGAAAAGAATTTATCATCCAGGAAAATCTGGAGGAGTTGGCATTTGAGTTAGTGAGCTTTGAATAGGAAGAATAGAATAAGGAGCATTCTACCTCAAGGGAGTAATATGACCAAACTCACTGGCCCCCCAAATATTTGTTGAATATCTGAATAAATGGAATCAGGTAGCATTGTTGTTCCACCAACTTACTCGGTGTAATGTAGTGTCTCCTATATGCCAGGCACTGTGGCAGGTAGGTGCTAGGACTATAACAAGATGACCCTCATAGACAATCATCCTCTAATAGGAGAGACAAGTAAAACAAACTAATGACTATATAAATTCAAAGCGAAAAAGGACTGTTAGGCTACTGAATAACTTGGGTGAAAAGACATGTTGGATAGGGTAGTCAAGGAAGGCCCCTCTGAGGGAACAAAATGTCATTTGAAACTGATCTTTGTAAGAACCACTTTGAGATATTTACCATGTTTCAAGTCTTTACCATTGTTGCTTTCCAAATACAGTCCTCCAGGACTGGTTCCAGGACCCCTGCAGATACCAAAGTCCGTGGATGCTCAAGTCCCTTATATAAAATGGTGTAGTGTTCGCATATAACCTAAGACGTCCTCCCTAGACACTGTAAATCATCTCTAGATTACTTATAATACCTAATACAATGTAAGCGCTATGTAAATAGTTGTAAATATAATGTAAATCATGTGTAAATAGTTTCTGGTGTGTGTCAAATTTAAAATTGCTTTTCGGAACTTTCTGGAATTTTTTTCCCAATATTTTCATTCCATATTTGGTTGAATCTGTGTGTGGAACCTGCAGATAGGGAAGGCTGACAGTACATTTAATTTGCCTAAATTACTCCCCCTAAAAGTACAACCTGTGAATTTCCTATTTTCCATCAGTATTTATTTTATCTTTATTTATTTATTTATTTGTTGACTTACTTACCTGTTGTTAAATTTATAATGTCATCCTTGTTTTGCAGAAACCAAAGCTGAAAGATTGGCATCCTCCTGGGGGTTTTATTCTGGGATTGTGGGCACTCATTATCATGGTTTTCTTCAAAACTTATGGAATCAAGCATATGAAGTTCATTTTCTAGATGCGATGATGTATGAAGAACACTACGTGGAAGACTACAACCTTGGATAAAAGTTCATTATATATATATATATATATATATATATATATATTTTAACATCTTTATTGGAGTATAATTGCTTTACAATGGTGTGTTAGTTTCAGCTTTATAACAAAGTGAATCAGTTATACATATACTTATGTTCCCATATATCTTCCCTCTTGCGTCTCCCTCCCACCCTCCCTATCCCACCCCTCCAGGCGGTCACAAAGCACCGAGCTGATATCCCTGTGCTATGCGGCATGTCAATATATTTTTAAAAATACATTACTCTTGTGTGATTTGGCAGAAAGTATAAGGAAGCTAAATTTGAAAGAACTATTGGTTTTATAACTCAGAAATAATTGTTAATGCAAGTGCTAAATGACACTAAATATATTTGTTTTTCATTTTGTATTATTAGAATATTGGGACAAAGAGATCAGAATACACTCACTGACTCTTTTTGAAAATAAGAATTGCCCCTTGTTTTATCCCCTTTTCATTTGGAAAAGAAAAAAATGTGAAGACATTAAATTCTCACTAGCAAGGGAAACTTTTGTTAGTATTTTTGTATATGTTCTCCCAGTCTTTTTCATACTTTTTTTCTAAAATAGAGAGCATATAGAACATACCATTTTATAACCTTACTTGTCATTTTGCAGTATGTTGTCAACCCCTTCCCTCTCCTTGGATATTCTTCAAGAACACGTGAATGGCTGCACACTATCCATTTCATGAATGTACAGTAATTTATTTAACATTCTTCTATAATTAGACCACTTACTTTGTTCCCCAAATTTTCTTTTGGTTCATTCTTTAATGTGTTAATATTTTGTCAGCTATTCTTGGAATTCTGCAGCTAAAATGATAAGTAGAGATGAATAATCAGTTTCTTAATCTGTGGTACTGACAGTCTCCAGGACCTTATTTACTGTCAGTTTATCTGGAAAATTTAAGATCTTGGGGAATTTCACATACTGATTGCTCAAGAGAAACAAACCTAATCATTTTTCATTTCTAAGCATTCTGTGCTCCTCTAGAATTGATCACCTCCTCTTCTGTTTCCACGCTGAAAGAGATGTTGTTTCATTCTGTTTAAGGTAAACCTTGCCCACTGGCTGGATCTACACTTTTTCTGGGACAATCCCGTAAAACGGATGGACTGTAGGAAAAATTCATGCTTGTGGCCCTGTCTTCGTGTCTGACTGATGTATCACATAAGGCAGTAAGCTCTTTTCTGGTCTCTGACAAGATGCAAGAGCTTATATCCCCATCACTGATTTTTTTCATCTTGCCAGCCATCTTCATGTCTATCTCGTAACTGTAAATGGTATTGAGATTGTGCTTTGCTATCAGCCCCAGATATTGCTTTTTCACATATAAGCGGTAAAAAAAAGTGAAAGTTGAGTATTCATGTCCCATGGGATACTTTTTTGTATTTTATCTGTTTTATCCAGGAACTTCGTGCTAATCTTTATTCACTATGAAAATATGTTTTGTAAATTGTAGGAAACATTCAGAAGACAACCCTTCCTCTACAATAAAACCTCTTAAAATTAATAGTCCTTAGACTCTGTTTTCCTTTTAGCACTTAAAATATTACCCTTTAATTATATGCAAAATGGTCATGCTTTTCACAGGCAAAGGATTAACTGTGTTATCTCTCAGGTTAGAACAAATGACATTGAGGCTTTTTGCCAGCTCTGAATCTTCATTTTAATTGATCTTTTTATTGCTGCACTAGATAAAAGAAGAAGGACAATTTTTATCTGATTATATGGAGAAGCATCTTTTTGTACATAGAAAGGGGGAAAAACAAACTTAAATTCGAATAGCTGGATTGTAGTAGTGCTAAGAGACAAAAAAAGGTTGACCATGTAAACACTTACATAAGGTCATGGACACTCTGGTGGCCGGGAGCTACTTAGAGTAGTAAAGGAAATATGATTGTTCTTGAGCCAAAGTCATTTAGTTTGAGTATAATGAAACATACCCTGATGGTAAAGACTACTGGAAAGTAAAAGGATTCCTCTTCAGAGATTGTAGAAGGTGCCCTTCTTAGTTAAAACCAAACTGGGAAAAGTAATACTGGGTATAATATACAGTATTAATTTTATTCCAGACAAATTTCATAGGGCAATTATTTCTTTCTGTTTCATTATTGAATTTTCAGAATATAGTTAAAGCAAAAAGCTTGAAATATGTTAAAGGTTTAGCTCATAACCATAATCTTTTTACATAAAGTATATTCTGCCTTCAGTAATAAGTAAATCCTCTGCATATGTTAACTGGGTAATATCGTAAGTATAATTAAATGGCCCAGACTTTAAATGATAACATAAAAGCACATCCTAAATATATTTTCCTTGAGCCACAAAGAGCTGAACAACTGAAAGGTGTTTTCCTTTTGCCTTTCTCACAGTGTTATCGTAAGGATCAGATGAGCTAATGATATGACTACACACTTTGGAAATTGTGAATATTTGGTGGTGTTTTCTTTTTTCTGCCTAGGAAGATACCAATGGGGAAGTTAATGGTGCCAGGGTCCCACTTATTTACCTTTCTAAGCTACTCGGTGTGATTCCCATTCTCTTTGGTGTTCTTTTTCTCCTCCCCTGCAGTGTCTTCTATATTCCTTGTCCCTTCAGGGAGACAAGGAATATAGATAAATGGATCCCAGCAGACATGTCCTGACCTTTTGGGGGAGGGACAGGGCATAATGATGCCGTTCTGCAAAGGCAGCCTGCGTGAGAAAAAGAAACCAAATGATGTGGATTTTAAAATGGATTTTAAAATTATGAAAGACATTCATTTACAGTTTATGAAAGCTGATTAAATTGGATCAAGAAAAATTGGAATTAAATACAAAAAATAATGCATGCATTTATGGTTTCAATTTTTATATATCCTCAGCTAGTTGAAAATGATGATTCCCACAACAAGCATAACTCAGCTTGTTTCTGCTTACTGAGTATTTTCTACTATGGTATATGTTGATAACATTTCTTACCTTATGTATGTTGTACAGCAGAGTTACAGTTACTGTGGGAATCATAATTTGAAATTTTGACTTATGTGTTTCTGGAACGTTTACAATAAATGTTGCATTAACATAGAACTTCTTTTCATTGATTTTACCAAAATTAAATTCATCTATAGCAGATATACTGTTTTAACTTATGAAAGAAACATTTTATAAACATACCACAAGGTATGGCTGTAAAATGAGATCAGTCTGCATTTCACTTTATGGAATCAGCCCCATTACTTCACTGTCACATTTCCTGCCTGAGTGCATTTACCTGCTCATGTACCTGATGTGTAAATGTGAAAGTCTTTCAGTTCATGGACAACACACCTTAGTAATAACCGGTCTTTTTCCTTTTAGTGCAAAATTTTACTGTTTCGGAAATGTGCTATGAAATATTTGTTATAAATTAACTGAGTAGACCCTTGAATAACGGGATTGATATAGATGAAGGTGTGACCAAGAAACTCATTATTAAAAATTCGTTTACTCCACACTTGGAAAGGTGGTCACTGTCATTCTTGTTTCACTTGGGCTGCTTGCAGCCTCAGAGACTTGAGAGGACTTTCAGATGTGCCCGATGTATATACCCAGAGTTTACCGGGCTCATATGATATGACCCTCTTCTCATGATGGAAGTACCAGCTCTGACTGTGCTAGAATCTCAGGGACAGCTGGCAGTAGCAATGTAGGTCACTTTCTTCGGGGTCATTAAATAAGGTCATAAATGTAAAGCACATCATACAATACCTGGCACATGGGAGAGATTCAGCCTTTTGTTCTTTGCTGAGCAGGGCTCTACCTAGCTCTTGTTTTTAACCTCCACTCAGGTTACTCTTTAAAGAACCATTAGCCTTGGTGCTCCTGGGCTGTCCTGTCCCCTTTGGTTTTGAGCAGTTGTCATTTTGAGGTAACAGTTTCTTTTCACTTTCAACGCTGTCCGACAGTTTCAATCCACAGGTTCTCTTGCCTCTCTTTTTGGTTTTTCCATTTTAGATAGGCTGAGGCTTTTCTCCATCTTCCCTCAGCCTTAGGTTTTTACTATCTTCTCTCTATGGCTTATCCACTCTCTTGGAAACAAATATAGCATGATTATTGGGCAGTCTAGCCTCACCCCAGGCCCCAGATGTCTGGATAATTACCCTGTCTGAATTTCTCTTTATTCCTCTGTCACACTGGGTACTGCATTTCCAGGAGAAGACCTCCTCCTCTCCCCACAACCATGTTAGTCAGAACTTTTAAAGTTTCAAATGATAGAAAACCAACTAGAAAAAATTTAGGCCAAAAAAGGAATTTGCTGGAGAATATTAGGATATCTTACAAACTTGCGGGAAGGGGGTCTGGTGTGAGCCTCACCAGGGGCTGGCATGGCACCTGGATATTCTTCTCTGCATGTCTCCTTTTGGCTTTCTTACTGGCTTTCTCACGTGACTGGTGACTCCAGAGCCTGATATCCTGTGCTTCATCACAAGAGAGAGGAAAGTTACTTTCTTCCTTTATTTCCAGTTCTGAAAGTCTTGGGGACGAACTGATTAACCTTGTTAATCCTATAAGCACATAAGGACCTCTGGTGGCAAACTCCTGTCTAGTAGGGTCCCTCCCAGAGAAGGGAGAGATCACAGGAGCCAGGCAGTCACCCTTACTACTACTTTCTACTAACTTGCTATTCAGTGGGTGGTCTGTGGAGCTGCAGCATCATCCTGGAGCTCGCTAGAAATGCAGAATGTCAGGCCCCACCCTAGACCTGCTGAACCAGAATCTGCATTGTACAAGATCCCCAGGTAATTCACACGCACATGAAAGTAGGAGAGGCACTGATCTACACCTTCTACGAACTAGCTCAATTTTATCTCTTAAAGAGGAGGTTGTAAAAGATTGCAAATACTCACTTGTAAAACAAACAGCCATGGGTAGCATATTTTATGGGTTAATTGACTCTTTAACATTCTTTTTCTTAACTTTTTATTTTATATTGGAGTATAGTTGATTAACAATGTTCTGTTAGTTTCAGGTGTACAGCAAAGTGATTCAGTTATACATATACACGTATCTATTCTTTTTCAAATTCTTCTCCCATTTAGGTTGTTACATAATATTGAGCAGATTTCCCTGTGCTATACAGTAGGTCCTTGTTGGTTATCCACTCTTTAGCATTATTTTTGACTCTATTAGACCTTTTAAGGCTGTAGACCACTCTCGTTCTCATTTTTTTTTTCCTTCTGAGACTTTTTCAAAATGTTGAATGCTAAAAAAAAAAAAAAAATGTTGAATGCTTAAATGGGCATCTAATTAGCACTTACTGTATGTAGTGTCTGCAGTTTCTTTGACACGACTGTCATCAGGAGTGTGAGTCTAAATTCCCCTTCCCTGAATATAGGCTGGCCTTAGTGACTTAATTCTAATAAATAGAATGTGGCGGAATAATACTGCGTGACTTCAAGGCTAGGCCATAAAAGGTGATACAGCATCTGCCTGGCTCTCTTTCTCAGGATACTTCTCTTGGAACCCAGCCACCGTGCCCTGAGGAAACCCAAGCCACTTGGAGAAGCCAGGCATGTTTATTTTGGCTATTACCCTGGCAAGGTCCCAGCCAATAGCCAACATCAACTTCCAGACACATGGGGGAGAGGGCCTCCAGATGTTTCCTGATGGCAACCGCGGGAGAGACCCGCAAGTGAGAGCCACCCAGTTCTGGTTGACTCCCAGAACCGTGAGAGAGAATAATGTGAAAAAAATTGTTATTTTTACCTCAGTATGTTCAGGATGGTTTGTTGTACAGGGATAGTTACTGAAACACTGTGTTAATACCTACCCACTTAATAGATGCTAGGAGAGATTACAAAGAAACAGAATTCTTTTTTTCAAGAATTACAAATCAATTCTTGATACACATGTGAAAGGATGAAATAACTGTAGAGCAGAAAATGACAAGTGCCATGTAAGAGCTATAGAATAGGGGGTTTAAAAAGAAACTTCTAACTTTAATTGCTAAAGAGATGCATTGTTCATATTGTATTTATTCTCAGGGGAACAGAGAAGACTTCAAGAAGGAAATGAAATTTGAGCAATCAGATTAGATTTCTCTTGTTTCCCCTCCTTTTCCCATTATTGCTCTTTCGGAATTGTAATTTTTCTTCAGTCCTGTTCCACCAACTCAGACTTTCCTATCGTCAGAAGATTTTGCTTTGTAATCTGAAAATTAAAATGGGGGAAGTGAACTAGCTCAACTTCCTTCTCTACCTCTACAAATTCGCCTCTCTTCCCCCCCCACCTCCATTCCTACCCCAACCCCTTTGGTCTTAGAGATTGAGTTATTGACCCCATCCTTCTTCTGGGATATTGCTTACTCATAAACTCACCTTTCTTCTTGCCCTGCAACCTCCCTTTGCATAGAAGTGCTTTCCCTTACATTTTGTACAATGTTCAAGCATTCTCATCTGAAAGACTCCTCAAAATTCTATGTCCCCCTTTAAATGCTAATATAGAAATGCTATATAGAGCTCTTTTCTGCTTCATTCTGTAGCTTATTATTTTGAATGAATGAGCGACATTCTCTAACTTGGCTTCCTTGCCTTGTATTCATTTGTGAACCTTTCTGTGAATCTATCTTCTGCTCCCACCACTCGCCTGAAATTATTTTCTTACTGATATCAATGATCTATTTGCAAAATCAGATGGAATTTTACTGCCTGTATCTTTTTTTTTAATCTCTCCTTAATATGTAATAATTGTTGATTACTCCCAGTTTTAGAAACATTTTCTCCTCTGCCTTGTGGTACTGTTGTCTCCCCAGGTTTTCTTCACTTGGTCTCTCGTTTTCAGTCTCCAACAAGTGCTTCTCTTTGACAGCGCACCCCGGATGTTCTGCAGAGTTCTGTCCTCGCACTCTTCAAATTTAACACTGTCCCTGAATCTTTTCATCCCCACCTGTGGTTTCCGCTATTACCTCTACAGCACTGGGCAGCCAAATTTGTATATCCCAGGATCTCTCTTGAGTTCCAGAAGCACCCCCTTCTACCTGAAAACACAGGAATCTCAAACTTAGTGTACCCCAAACTGAACTTACCATATTTCATCACACCTCATTGCTCGGCTCTTCCTTTTCTATTTCTTATTTTATATTCTGAATCTTCTCTAGATGGGCACAGATAGTGAAGACATCTGTGGCCCATGTAAATATTGACCACAGCATTTACTACACACGAGGCTCCTAATAATCAGGTGGGTGAAATGACATGCTCTGTGGGTGTCAGTTAGCCTCTTTTGCCAGACATTCCAGTGCTTGCCAGTGGGCCCATGAAGAAAAGTCGGTGTGTGGGATGGAGACCATGCAGGGGCTCAGCAGGCTGGATTTCTCCTTACCAAGGCTGATCTGGCTAATGCCTCAGCTGACAGCCTAATCTACCAGTAGCAGAAACCTTCATTAAAACTCAGCCAGTAACCAGGTTGATGCCTCCATTCCCCAGGAGGGGGCCAGTCGGCTGACTGGTAGTAGGTTGATTATATTGACCATCATAAAGTGGGCAGAAATTCATTTGCACTGCAATAGATGCATCTTCTGAGTATGGATTTGCATTTCCTGCTCTTAAAGCTTTCACCAGCATCAACCATCTATGAACTCACAGAAATCTTTATCCACCCTCATGGCATTCTGCACAGTATTGAGTCAGATCAAGGAACTCATTTCACAGCAGCTAAGTGTGGCAGCGAGCTTATGCCCATGAAATTAATCAAACTTACCACATACCCCATAGGACACAACACTCTGAAAAGAGGGAGCTCTATCTATAGACTTTAAATCAGAGACCATTGCATGGCATTATTTCCCCCATAGCCAGAATGCATAAAACTGGGAACAAGAGTGGAAATGTGAGCAACTCCTCTCACGATTACACCTAACAGCACATTTCCAGAACCTTTGCTTCCTGTCCTGGCAACTTTGAGCTTTGCTAGTATGGTGGTCTTAGGTGCAAAGAGAAGAATACTTTCCTCAAGGGATATAACAGTGGTTCTATTGAATTTGAAGAGAGGATTGCCACCTGGCCATTTGGGGCTCTTTATATCACTGAACCAACATGCCAAAAATAAGGAGTTACTCTACTGGCTGGAGTGATTGATCCCAGTTACCAAAGGGAAGTTGAGTAGCTGCTACACTGAAGGCAAGAACAACTATGTGGCAAGAGGATTTTCTAGGGTGCCTCTTACTAGTTCCATGACCAATAGCAAAGGTTAATGGAAACCCAAAACAATCATAAAAAGGCAGGATGATTGAGGACTCACTCTTCTGAATGAAAGTTTGGGTCACTCCACCAGATAATGAACTGACCATCTCAGCTTCTGGCCGAGAGCAAGGGAAGTATGCAATAGGTAGGGGAAGGTAGGAAGCCATAGGTATCAACTATGGCCCATGGCCAACTGCTGAAATGTAGTAGTTTTGTGTATTTTCTCTGCCTGTTACATGTTTGTGTGTGTATGCTATTTCTCTCTCTTCTCTCTCTTTTCCCCCACTTTTATGCACGTTGGAGGGGCTTAACCTTACAATATAATCTTTAGGTAAGAAAATATTCAATGGGACTGTGATGAAATTTGAGGAGTAATTAATGTAGCCAGCAGTGCACACAGCAACAGCTGGGGCTGTGTATCTCCTTATTTTGGTGAAGAGTGAGAATTTCTTCACTTGTAAGAAGAATAACAACATCCTGTTAGATGGAAATATAGAGTTGTGTCGTTGTACAGAGCTCACATGTGTGGAAGAGTGAATGCAGGAGCTGACCAGGCAAAGGACTGTACTGTTCCAATTACCAATTCGTTGTCTCAGCTGAACCCTTTAAGACTAATTTCCCCATTATAGTGAACACGATGCTAAGTTTTGTCAGTAGAGGGTGCTGGGGAGGTATGGCAAGAAGAAGGAGCTTCTCTTCCTGTTCCTGGTGTAATCCTCCCATAGGTCTCCTGCAGTGTGTGTGTGTGTGTGTGTGTGTGTGTGTGTGTGCGCGCGCACGCGTGCATGCGCATTCACCAGCACACGTGTGTTTCCTGCAGTGCCCAGTGGTTGGCAGCACAGAGCACCTTCCTGTGGGCAGCTTCATAGCAGAGGGTAGCCAGCAAAGCACCTCCGCATGAGTTGCTGCCCCAGGCAAGCTGCCTCTGGCTGCTTTGCAGTGGGGCACCTATGGAGGGCACCTTTCCATAGTGTACCTCCTTGGGCATCTCCATCATGGGTGCTGCTGGCAAGGGCACCTCCTCTGGACAACTTTCCCCACACCCTTTGAGGGGAGTTTTCAGTAAATTCGAAGGTGAGGCTCCTCTGTGAGGATAACTTTCCCTAGCAGTCCAGAGAGCAGCTTTCCAGCAAGTTCCACTGAGACAACAACTCAGTGAACGTCTCCACCATCCAATGAGCCCTGCTGCACCCTCTCCAACAATGTCTGGATCTCAGTCCTGGGAGGGGTGGCTTCTCCCTTGGGTCCTCTGCCTCAACCTGAGGTGTGGAGGCCGCTCCTGATACCAGCCATTCCTCTATTCTTTAGCGTTCTCTTTCTCTCTCACTAGCAAATTCCCCGTTGCTCAAATGCCTTGATCAAATTACTATGTGATTCCTGTCTTCTGATTGCACTTTGACTGATATACCTCCTCACAGAAAGCAGATGGCACTAAGTGGTGAAATTCTTGGCCACAGTCATTCAAATTGTTCAGATTATGCCTCTGCGTTCAAGGGAAAGTCCTCCTCCCTCCCAGAGAGATGGACAAAGGGTTGGAGCCCCTTCTTACACCTCCCCCTAAATCTGAACTTCCACTGAGGGTTAACAGATGGAAGGAATAACTCCTTCTGACAGTCTCGCAGCCAGATCTGGCCCAGAAGATGTACAGACCTATCAGACACGCGGAAGCCATTCAGCGAGGGTCTCGTTGACTTTGTTTTAAAAACGCTGGATTCTTCCGGCTCTAGGCAGCTTCTCCTTGCCCCTTGTAATGAGTACAGGAAATGAAAAGATTCAGGCAACAGGATTTCTTGTAACCCTGCCAGGAAAGGAGATGGATCAGAAGAGAATAAAGCATGTTAGAGGCAGACTGCTGCAGGAAATATTCTTGTTTGGTTATTAAAGTGCTCACAGATTAATAAGGCTGAATAGCACAGTGGTTAAGAGTCAGCTTTGCATTTCTGTCACTTGTCAGCCTGATAAATGCACATTATACAAGGAACAGAATAATTAAAATTACAAATAAGGAAATACACTTATAAATCAATAAAACCAAAGGTGAAAAATTGAGGCTGAAATATGAGAAACCAAATAAAAGGAATATACATTATACATTAAACAGGTTAAAACACAAAACCAGAAGCTCAGAAATTACAAAGTCTAACTAGGGAAAATGAAATCAAAGAATTAAAATTTTAGATGTTAAAATCAGAACCTTAGAATTTCAAGGATATAGTTGTGAATAAAGTTAAAGTAGAAAAAGGAAACGTGTTTTAAAGTGAAAACAATGGAGGGGAGAATTAAATGGAATATAAAGAGTAAGCCAGGTAGCTGAAACAGTTTATTTTAAAAGTTTAAAATAAAGCTAAAACTAGTCAAAGGAATATAACATTCTCTAAGTGCTAAGTATTTAGAGAACAAAACCAACTGAAAATAAATATAGAAGACAAGAGATGAACAATTTAGAACATGAGAAGAGCAAACTTTTTTTTTTAAAGCAAATTACCTGCTTTTAAGAGACACCTGGCTTTTGTTATCGTTATTTTGCAGATACTCAAGCAGCCACAAAATCCAGTAGATTGTGTCTGTAACTTTGATTCCCAAGGTCAGTTTCTTTGTAGATCATCCCTTGGGGTTCCTTTAGACTGAAAGCTAAAGGTAGCAAGCAGTTCAGAAGGTTGAGCCTTTCTCCAAGGCTCCTCCTGGCTCCTGTGTCTTCATGGCTTTTAATTGAGTCCCTTGAAGAGCTGGGCATGGAAACAGGTTAGAAAGATACACACCCCTGGCTTGGCCAGCCCTGTTGTCGGTTTGGCTCTCTGATCTGTTGCCTCGAAGCCAAGCAATCATTCAACAAATATATTTCCCACCTACATAGCTCTCAGTGCTGAGGTAATCATGGACCCTCCTTTCTTCCCTTCACATTGCTGGCTGCAGGTCAGACAATTGTACTGTTTTGTAGTATTTCTGGCCTCAGTTAGAAAGCAAACCAGTGGATTTCAAACTTTTGGGCTACCACCCACAGTAAGAATACATGTCATATCGTGACTACGCATATATGTGTTTATATCTATATGACTAAAAAGTTTTACAGAATATGTACCCTCTCTAATGTCATACACTATTATCTTTATTTTTTTGTATTCTGTATTATAGAATTGTCTCAGCTGGGAGCCAAATCAATGGTTTTCAAAAATATTTTGCTTCTATCTGCACTAAGAAAGAGATTTCACACTGTGATCTGATGCACATACATGTGTGTGCATCTATATAACTGAAAGAAAAGTTTTACAAAATGATACTGACTCTTTCTTCATATAAATCACCTATTAATTTCCTATTCTATTGATGGCTTATGAGCCATATATGGCTATATTTGCATCTCCAAGCTTCCTGCCAAGCGGACTCAATGAGAGTGTGGAGAATCCCAGCCAAGGAAAATGCCTCACAGGTGGTAGAATTATTACAAACATCCTTGCACTGACGATGCACTTTACTGCTCCCTGGTGCCAATCTAATCTTTACATTGTGTGGATGACATAGCCTCAGTCTTGAAGCCTGTCTGGTAAGTTAGAAACGTCTTTATTCTGTCTCATTTATTTACAATTGGGGATGGGGAGCCAGGTGAAGAGAGCTCCAGGAGAGCTTCTAGAAGGTATCATGAATTGAGAGCATAGGTCGAATACAAATTTTTTGAAAAGGACAAAAAATCCAACACAAATATGCTAAAATAGAAAATAGAATTTATCGATATTTACATAACAATGTCCAGGAGAGATTTGTCTTCAGGCGCAGCTTGATCCCGCACTCAACGACATTCTAAGATCTATCACTCGTATCTGTTTCCCCTGTGATGGCTTCACTCCCAAGGTGATTCTTCTTGTGGTAGCAAACATGGCCTTATCAGTCTCAGACTCTAAAGCATTATGAGCTGGGGGGAAGAGTTGTATCCCTGCATAGGGTCATGTTCCCATCCCTGAACCAATTCTTGTGTCTGAGGGACAAGATACGCCAGTAGGTTTAAGCCAGTCAGGGCCTACCCCTGGAGCTGTGTATAGAGCTAACCAGATGATTAATGGTGGAGAGATTGGCTTTCCAAAGAAAATACAGGGAACCTTCGCCTGAAAGGTAGGGAAATGGAAGCTGGGCTGCCCATGGCAGGTGCTTACTCCATTGAGCCTTTGAAGGCAGTGTGGAAACAGGGAAAAGAGTTGTGGTGAGGAAGGCTTGTCCACAGATTGGGGCACAGGGGAAGGGTCAGCACTCGAGGTGCAAGGAGCAGCCTGGGCGAAGCCTGGAGACACCCTAAGTCACCTGAGGTAGCTGGAGCTTCAGGACACACATGGAGGAGCTGTGAGGGAGGAGACTAGAGCTCAAAAGGCAGACAGTGGGTTCTGAATCCAGGCTACGGAATGAGGATTAAATTTGGCAAGCTAGTCAGAATTCAGAAGAAGGTTCTGAGTGAGATGAGTACTTTATGAGACTTATCTTGCACTGGCAGAATGAATGGGAGAAAGGCAACCCTGGAAGGCCAGGGCGGTCCAGGCAAGAGCTAAATGAACGTGAACACAGAGCAGTGAGCGTGGAGACAGAGGAACTGATGCAAAAGCTCTGTGCTCCTTTATCTCCTAACTTGAAATGAACTTTCAGTTCTGTTGACTTATGCAAAGGAGGGAGACATCCTTTAATATTTAATTGGCTTCAAATAAAGATCAAATAATTCCTGAAAACTTTACTTTTCAAAAGGGAAGAAACTACCCTTCGGTGGAAAAAATAAGCCAGTGCTTATATAACTCAATACACATGTCTATCCCATCAAATGGTTAAACTACTTTGCAATAAACAAGACAGAACAAAGATATTTCTAACTCACCAGACAGGCTCTAGAGACCTCCCTGGGACCTTCCGAACAGAGTTCCTCTCCTCCCTATCCCATAGAACCTTGGGTCCAGCTGTCTTGTATCTGCATCACATATGTGCGTGTTTTACCACCCATGGATTATGAGCAAGACAGCAGCCTCTTCATGTTGACTGAAATCATTTCTCTTACCCTCTCTCCATTCCTTTCCCAAGCACCTCTGCTTGGACCCAAGCATTGTGATAGATGCTGGAGATACGCAGATGAGTTCCAGCTAGTCCTGAACCTGAGGAGGCTCCAGTCTAGTGTGAGAAGTGAGATATTTAACCAATACTGGGAGACACATCTATGCAGAATACAGTGGGAGAAGAGGTCAGCTCCACATGGTGAGATCAAGAAATGCTCCATCAGAGGCAACATGTGATGAGTCTTAAAAGACTAGCAGCAGGAGAAGATGGGCAGGAGAGGAAAAGCACTGAGTGGTAAGCACTCATTCGGGCAGGGAGGTGTTCTAATGTGGAGGAGGCCATAACAACTTTGACCTCATGGGTGTCTACAGAAATATGTACCCATTTCTCTTAGAGCACTTTCAGAGCACCTCCCTGCCATGCTGGGACTGAGTTATCATGGACAGGAGCCTTTCATATATTCTTATTTATTTCTTACTACAACACTGTATAATAGATACAATAAGAGGAGCCCCAGTTTTACAGAAAATGGAGGTTTTAACAAAGTGGTAGAGAGGCACACAGCTGGGAAGGGAGTAGAGGATGGGCTTTCGAACAGTCCTGGCTTGCAGGCCTTTTGCGCCACGAGGGCATACAGCCACTGCCCGCTGTCTGCTTGCAATGACTGTCCTTTTGGAGTTGAATCAGGTTGGAGAACTGGAGCTCCCCTTTCTGCCCTCAGCTAAGTCACTTCTTTATTTCACTTGCCAGAATCAGTCCAACAGTGTTGTTGTTTTTTTTAATTGAAGTATAGTTGATTTACAATGTTTTATTAATTTCATGTGTACAGAAAAGTGATTCTATTCTTTTTCAGATTCTTTTCCATTATAGGATATTACAAGATTTTGAGTATAGTTCCCTGTGCTATACAGTAGGTCCTTGTTCCTTATCTATTTTATATATAGCAGTGTGTATATGTTAATCCCAAACTTCTAATTTATCCCACCCCCATCCTTTCTCCTTTGGTACCCATAAGTTTGTTTTCTATGTCCGTGGGTCTATTTCTGTTTTGTCAGTAAGTTCATTTGTATCTTTCTTTTTGGTTCCACATATAAGTGATATCATATGATATTTGTCTTTCTCTCTCTTACTTAGTATGATAATCTCTAGATCCATCTATGTTGCTGAAAATGGCATTATTTCACTCATTTTTATGTCAGCCCAACAGTTTTGACACTTGCTTGAAGAAGAAGCCAGTTATAGATAGACAGACAGAATAATCTGCACACACACACACCAACACACACATTTGGCATAACATGGTGATGGTTAATCTAAAATGAAAGACTATCTGGTGTTAAGAGTACAGGTTTATTTTTACTAAAATAAGGCAAACAAGATTCATTTCTCTTTACATTATAGCCACTTACAATTATTTTGAAAACAAGGAGTAATCTTGTAGAAATTGAAACACTGATACTTAAAGTTATTTTGATGTTTTTCTTTAAAAAATAATTCTCAGCAGAAGAAAACATTTTTAGCATTCCTTGAACCCCATAAAGCATTGCTTTACTCACATAACTTCCATGCTTAAACTTCAGTGATACACTGCTAACATCACCAAGTCACACTTCCAGCTTGGAACTCAAGGCTGGCAGTAATTTCACTGAAATCTATGTTTCTAGTTTTATTTCCAGACTTCTTGTAGAGTTCTTCCTTTTTGTCCATGCTCACTTCTGTCTACTTACCTTTAGATTTTACCTTTAGTCCTGCCTCCTCAGTGCTACCTGTTGCTATTGACAGTGCTGTCTGTGCTGAAAATACTCCATAGGAATCTGAAGACTTCTGAGGACTGAGGTCCCAATCTGGCACATTGTGGGAGTATATCCCTTGTTGTAGACAGTGAACTGTCTACGAACTTCTCTCACCCTGTGGGTGAGCCCGGCTGGAGTTGCTTCCCCTTGTAGACCTCTTATTTGATGCAGAACAGAAAGCTCTAGTCTCATGGAGGGCTTAGCTGGATAGACAATTTGGCATCTGTCAAAAGCACACCATGTTACTACCTCAAAGAAGGGTAAGAAGTGATAGTGAAAAGGTAAGGCATAAAGAAAATCAAGGTAACCCTTCCCAACATCTTGTTTCATTCGATCCCTTATTAAAGACGCCAAGCCAGATCCTCATATCTCTCTTGAAATCCAGGGAAGGAAGGAAGCAGACATGTGGGTCCAAGAGGTGGAAGGATGTGTTTGTGACACAAGGAAAAAAGGAAGCTGAAAACCAGAGCAGAACACTGCAGGGAAGGGTTACGCTGTAAATCAGCCAAGAGTCACAGAAAAGAACTTTGAAAATTCTTTGAAGCAAGAACTTAAGAGAGGGAATACAGGGGTCACCAGGTGCCAACTTGATTTGTTTTTTGGTTTAGCCAGGGGGGATGATACAGGCACTGTTTCTATTTTAGCAACATGTTTGTTAAAGCCTTCCACTTGTAAAACAGTGGTGAAATATGTGCTGGATTGAAGTTACAAACACCAGGCAGGTCAGTTCTATCCATATTAGCAGCTTTCTCTTATCTATCCTACAGGGAAGCCTTGCCGGAAAATCATCTCCTGACTAATATGCTTATCAATTTTACACTTAGCACAGGCAATAAGAGATTAAATGTGTACAAGATGACAAAATTAAAATGGTCTTGACAGGCTGACACCAGTAAGATTAAATTTAACATAGATAAATGTTAAGTTCTTTATTTAGGTTAATTGTTTCTTCCCCTGAGGTTGAAATGGTTTGGCATACAGGATTATAGGAAGATGCTATTGTAGTTTGTCCTATGACAACTTGCCCATTTTAAAATCCATTACAATTTAAAAAAATTCCATATATAATTATTTTATATTTTGATTCTGATAATTCAAATATTCAAGGTCTTGTTTGTTATTTCTGTTGAATCTCCCTAATGCTGGCATATTTCCTTGGGTATTTTGGGATTTTGTATAGATTATACAGATACATGCTTGATAAGGAGTCTACATAGGAATGTTCCCCCAAAAGTATATGAACATAAATATGGGTTTGGGCCCAAGTATTTGCTCTGAATTGGTCAGATGGTCTGGATTAAATAACAGATTAGATAAGATAAGAGAATATTAACAAATCGGACACTGGAAATGAAGAACTTAATTAGAATGTGGCATATAAAGACAAGGAGATGAAAAATGTGAAAGAATGATTAAGAGCACAGAGAATAAAATATATGATCTGTTATGTACCTAACCCAAGTCCAAAAAAGGAGACTAGAGGGAATGCAGGAGAGGCAATAGGTGAAGAGAAAATGACTAATCATTTTCCAGAATTGATAAAAGATGTCAATCTATATATGTAGGAAGGAACTTGTATATCTAGCAAAATAAAGAAAATCTGTATCTAGACATATTATAATAAAACTTCACAACCACAAAAACATAAACAAGACTGAATAAGCAGCCAGAGACCATACAACAGAATAAAGTGAAAAACAGAAGACTTTTCAACGGCAATATAAATCAGGAGACAATTGAACAGTATCTTCAAAGAAGTGAGAGAAAATCACTTTTAACTTAGAATTGTGTATCCAGAAAAGCAAGGATGAGATAAAGACATTTTCAAGCATGTTAATCTGATATTATTTCCTTACAAATAAATCTTCACCAATGGAACTTCTAAAGTATGTCATTTAAGCGTAATAGAGATCGGACCTTCAAGATGGCAGAAGAGTAAGACGTGGAGATCACCTTCTTCCCCACAAATACATCAAAAATACATCTACATGTGGAATAGCTCCTACAGAACACCTACTGAACACTGGCAGAAGACCTCAGACTTCCCAAAAGGCAAGAAACTCCCCACGTACCTGGGTAGGGCAAAAGAAAAAACAGAGACAAAAGAATAGAGATAGGACCTGCACCTCTGGGAGGGAGCTGTGAAGGAGGAAAAGTTTCCACACACTAGGAAGCCCCTTTACTGGTGGAGACAGGGGGTGGGCGGGGGGAAGCTTTGGAGCCATGGAGGAGAGCACAGCAACAGGGGTGCGGAGGGCAAAGTGGAGAGATTCCTGCACAGAGGATCAGTGCCGAAAAGCACTCACCAGCCCGAGAGGCTTGTCTGCTCAACCGCCAGGGCGGGTTGGGGCTGGGAGCTGGGGCTCGGGCTTCGGAGGTTGGATCCCAGGGGGAGGACTGGGGTTGGCTGCATGAACACAGCCTGAAGGGGCTAGTGTGCCACAGCTAGCCGGGAGGGAGTCCAGGAAAAGTCTGGAACTGCCTAAGAGGCAAGAGACCATTGTTTCAGGGTGCACGAGGAGAGGGGATTCAGAGCACCGCCTAAATGAGCTTCAGAGGTGGGCGTGAGCCATGGCTATCAGTGAGGACCCCATAGATGGGCATGAAACGCTAAGGCTGCTGCTGCAGCCACCAAGAAGCCTGTATGCAAGCATAGGTCACTATCTACACCTCCCCTCCCGGAAACCTGTGCAGCCCACCACTGCCAGGGTCCCGTGATCCAGGGAAAACTTCCCAGGAAGAACATATGGCGTGCCTCAGGCTGTTGCAACATCACACTGGCCTCTGCCACTGCAGTCTCACCCCACATTCCGTACCCCACCCCCATCCTGAGTGAGCCAGACCCCCCTAATCAGCTGCTCCTTTAACCCCCTCATGTCTGGGCAAAGAACAGATGCCAAAGGAAAACCTACATGCAGAGGTGGGGCCAAATCCAAAGCTGAACCCTGGGAGCTGTGGGAACAGAGAAGAGAAAGGGAAATTTCTCCCAGCAGCCTCAGGAGCAGCGGATTAAATCTACACAATCAGCTTGATGTACGCTTCATCTGCGGAATACCTGAATAGACAACAAATCATCCCAAAATTGAAGCGGTGGACTTTGGGAGAAACTGTAGACGTGGGGTTTGCTGTATGCGACTGACTAGTTTCTGATATACATATTTATCTTAGTTTAGTTTTTAGCACTCGTTATCATTCGTGGGCTTGTTTATTGGTTTGGTTGCTCTCTTTTTTTTTATTTTAATATTTTAAAAAATATTTTATTTTGATAACTTTATTTTCTCTTCTTTCTTTCTTTCTTTTTTTTCTCCCTTTTCTTCTGAGCCATGTGGCTGACAGGGTCTTGGTGCTCCGGCCAGGTGTCAGGCCTGAGCCTTTGAGGTGGAACAGCCGAGTTCAGGAGATTGGACCACAAGAGACCTCCCAGCCCCAAGTAATATCAATTGGTGAAAGCTCTCCCAGAGATCTCCATCTCAATGCTAACACCCGACTCCACTCAACAACCAGCAAGCTCCAGTGCTGGACACACCATGACAAACAACTAACAGGACAGGAACACAACCCCATCCATTAGCAGAGAGGCTGCCTAAATTATAATAAGGTCACAGACACCCCAAAACACACCACTGGACGTGGTCCTGCCCACCAGAAAGACAAGATCCAGCCTCATCCACTAGAACACAGGCACCAGTCCCATCTACCACGAAGCCTACACAACCCACTGAACCAACCTTACCCACTGGGGGCAGACACTAAAAACAACGGGAACTATGAACCTGCAGCCTGCGAAAAGGAGACCCCAAACACAGTAAGTTAAGCAAAATAAGAAGAAAGAGAAATGTGCAACAGATGAAGGAACAAGGTGAAAACCCACCAGACCAAACAAATGAAGAGGAAATAGGCAGTCTACCTGAAAAAGAATTCAGAATAATGATAGTAAAGATGATCCAAAATCTTGGAAATAGAATGGAGAAAATACAAGAAACATTTAAGAAGGAACTAGAAGAACTAAAGAGCAAACAAACAATAATGAACAACACAATAAATTAACTTAAAAATTCTCTAGAAGGAATCAATAGCAGAATAACTGAGGCAGAAGAACGGATAAGTGACCTGGAAGATAAAATAGTGGAAATAACTACTGCAGAGCAGAATAAAGAAAAAAGAATGAAAAGAATTGAGGACAGTCTCAGAGACCTTTGGCACAACATTAAACACACCAATATTCGAATTATAGGGGTCCCAGAAGAAGAAGAGATAAAGAAAGGGACTGAGAAAATATATGAAGAGATTATAGTTGAAAACTTCCCTAATATGGGAAAGGAAATAGTCAATCAAGTCCAGGAAGCGCAGAGAGTCTCATACAGGATAAATCCAAGGAGAAACACACCAAGACACATATTAATCAAACTACCAAAAATTAAATACAAAGAAAAAATATTAAAAGCAGCAAGGGAAAAAACAGCAAATAACATACAAGTGAATCCCCATAAGGTTAAGAGCTGATCTTTCAGCAGAAACTCTGTAAGCCAGAAGGGAGTGGCAGGACATTTTTAAAGTGATGAAAGGGAAGAACCTACAACCAAGATTACTCTACCCAACAAGTATCTCATTCAGATATGATGGAGATATTAAAACCTTTACAGACAAGCAAAAGCTAAGAGAATTCAGCATCACCAAACCAGCTCTACAACAAATGCTAAGGGAACTTCTCTAGGCAGGAAACACAAGAGAAGGAAAAGACCTGCAATAACAAACCCAATACAATTAAGAAAATGGTAATAGGAACATACATATCGATAATTACCTTAAGTGTAAATGGATTAAATGCTCCAAACAAAAGACACAGACTGGTTGAGTGAATAGAAAAACAAGACCCATATATATGCTATCTACAGGAGACCCACTTCAGACCTAGGGAAACATACAGACTGAAAGTGAGGGGATGGAAAAAGATATTCCATGCAAATGGAAATCAAAAGAAAGCTGGAGTACCACTTCTCATATCAGACAGAATAGACTTTAATAAAGACTATTAGAAGAGACAAAGAAGGGCACTACATAATGATCAAGGGATCAATTGAAGAAGATATAACAATTGTAAATATTTATGCACCCAACAGAGGAACACCTCAATACATAAGGCAAATGCTAATAGCTATAAAAGAGGCAATTGACAGTAACACAATAATATTTGGGGACTTTAACACCCCACTTTCACCAATGGACAGATCATCCAAAATGAAAATAATAAAGGAAACACAAACTTGAAATGACACATTAAACTAGATGGACTTAATTGATATTTGTAGGACATTCCATCCAAAACAACAGAATACACTTTCTTCTCCATTGCTCATGGAACATTTTCCAGGATACATCATATCTTGGGTCACAAATCAAGCCTTGGTAAATTTAAGAAAATTGAAATTGTATCAAGCATCTTTTCCAACCACAATGTTGTGAGACTAGATATCAGTTACAGGAAGAAAACCATAAAAAATAAAAACACATGGAGGCTAAAAAATTCACTACTAAATAACCAAGAGATCACTGAAGAAATCAAAGAGGAAATAAAGCAATACCTAGAAACAAATGACAATGAAAACATGATGACCCAAAACCTATGGCATGCATCAAAAGCAGTTCTAAGAGGGAAGTTTATAGCAATACAATCCTACCTCAGGAAACAAGAAACATCTCAAATAAACAACCTAATGTTACACCTAAAGCAATTAGAGAAAGAAGAACAAAAAACCCCCAAAGTTAGCAGAAGGAAAGAAATCATAAAGATCAGACTGGAAATAAATGAAAAATAAATGAAGAAAACAATAACAAAGATCAATAAAACTAAAAGCTGGTTCTTTGAGAAAATAAACAAAATAGATAAACCATTAGCCAGACTCATCAAGAAAAAAAGGGAGAAGACTCAAATCAATAGAATTAGAAATGAAAAAGAAGTAACAACTGACACTGCAGAAATACAAAGGATCATGAAAGATTACTACAAGCAACTATATGCCAATAAAATGGACAACCTGGAAGAAATGGACAAATTCTTAGAAAAGAACAAACTTCCGAGACTTAACCAGGAAGAACTAGAAAATATAAACAGACCAATCACAAGCACTGAAATTGAGACTGTGATTAAAAATCTTCCAACAAACAAAAGCCCAGGACCAGAAGTCTTCACAGGCGAATTCTATCAAACATTTAGAGAAGAGCTAACACCTATCCTTCTCAATCTCTTCCAAAATATAGCAGAGGGAGGAACACTCCCAAACTCATTCTACGAGGCCACCATCACCCTGATACAAAAACCAGACAAGAATGTCACACAAAAAGAAAACTAAGGCCCATATCACTGAGGAACATAGATGCAAAAATCCTCAACAAAATACTAGCAAACAGAATCCAGCAGCACATTAAAAGGATCATACACCATGATCACCTTGGGTTTATCCCAGGAAGGCAAGGATTCTTTGATATATACAAATCAATCAATGTGATACAACATATTAATAAATTGAAGGATAAAAACCATATGATCATCTCAGTAGATGCCGAAAAAGCTTTTGACAAAATTCAACACCCATTTATGATAAAAACTCTCTAGAAAGTAGGCATAGAGGGAACTTACCTTCATATAATAAAGGCCATATATGACAAAGCCACAGCCAACATCCTTCTCAATGGTGAAAAACTGAAACCATTTTCTCTAATATCAGGAATAAGACAATGTTGCCCACTCTCACCACCATTATTCAACATAGTTTCGGAAGTTTTAGCCACAGCAATCAGAGAAGAAAAAGAAATAAAAGGAATCCAAATCAGAAAAGAAGAAGTAACACTGCCACTGTTTGCAGATGGCATGATACTATACATAGAGAATCCTAAAGATGCTACCAGAAAACTACTAGAGCTAATCAATGAATTTGATAAAGTAGTAGGATACAAAATTAATGCACAGAAATCTCTTGCATTCCTATACACTAATGATGAAAAATCTGAAAGAGAAATTAAGGAAACACTCCCATTTACCATTGCAATGAAAAGAATAAAATACCTGGGAATAAACCTACTTAAGGAGACAAAAGACCCATATGCAGAAAACCATATGACACTGATGAAAGAAATTAAAGACGATACAAACAGATGCAGAGATATACCATGTTCTTGGATTGGAAAAATCAACATTGTGAAAATGACTGTACTACCCAAAGCAATCTACAGATTCAGTATAATCCCTATCAAACTACCAATGGAATTTCTCACAGAACTAGAACAAGAAGTTTCACAATTTGTATGGAAACACAAAAGACCCCAAATAGTGACAGCAATCTTGAGAAAGAAAAACAGAGCTGGAGGAATCAGGCTCCCAGGCTTCAGACTATACTACAAAGTTACTGTAATCAAGACAGTATGGTACTGGCACAAAGAACAGAAATATAGATCAGTGGAACAGGATAGAAAGCCCAGAGATAAACCCATGCAGATATGGTCACTTTATCTTTGATAAAGGAGGCAAGAATATACAATGGAGAAAAGACAGCCTCTTCAATAAGTGGTGCTGGGAAAATGGGACAGCTACATGTAAAAGAATGAAATTAGAACACTCCCTAACACCATATACAAAAATAAACTCAAAATGGATTAAAGACCTAAATGTAAGGCCAGACACTATCAAACTCTTAGAGGAAAACATAGGCAGAACACTCTATGACATACATCACAGCAAGATCTTTTTTGACCCACCTCCTAGAGAAAGGGACATAAAAACAAAAATAAACAAATGGGACCTAATGAAACTTAAAAGCTTTTGCACAGCAAAGAAACCATAAACAAGACCAAAAGACAACCCTCAGAATGGGAGGAAATATTTGCAAATGAAGCAACTGGCAAAGGATTAATCTCCAAAATATATAAGCAGCCCATGCAGCTCAGTATCAAACAAACAAACAAACAAAAAACCCAATCCAAAATTGTGCAGAAGACCCAAATAGACATTTCTCCAAAGAAGATATACAGATTGCCAATAAACACATGAAAGCATGCTCAACATCACTAATCATTAGCGAAATGCAAATCAAAACTACAATGAGGTATCACCTCACACCAGTCGGAATGGCCATCATCAAAAAATCTACAAACAGTAAATGCTGGAGAGGGTGTGGAGAAGAGGGAACCCTCTTGCACTGTTGGTGGGAATGTAAATTGATACAGCCACTGTGGAGAACAGTATGGAGGTTCCTTAAAAAACTAAAAATAGAACTACCATATGACCCAGCATTCCCACTACTGGGCATATCCCCAGAGAAAACCATAATTTAAAAAGTGTCATGTACCACAATGTTCATTGCAGCAGTATTTAGAATAGCCAGGACATGGAAGCTACCTAAGTGTCCATCGACAGATGAATGGATAAAGAAGATGTGGCACATATATGCAATGGAATCTTACTGAGCCACAGAGAGAAATGGAATTGAGTTATTTTTAGTGAGGTGGATGGATCTAGAGTCTGTCATACAGTGAAGTAAGTCAGAAAGAGTAAAACAAGTACCATATGCTATCACAAATATATGGGATCTAAAAAAAAAAAAAGGTTATGAAGAACCTAGGGGCAGGACAGGAATAAAGATGCAGATGTGGAGAATAGACTTGAGGACACGGGGAGGGGGAAGGGTAAGCTGAGACAGTGATAGAGTGGCATTGACATATATACACTACCAAATGTAAAATAGATAGCTAGTGGAAAGCAGTCACATAGCACAGGGAGATCAGCTTCATGCTTTGTGACTGCCTAGAGGGGTGGGAAAGGTAGGGTGGGAGGGAGACACAAGAGGGTGGGGATATGGGGATATATGTATATGTATAGCTGTTTCACTTTGTTGTACAGCAGAAACTAACACAACTATGTAAAGCAATTATACTCCAATAAAGATGTTAAAATAAATAAATAAACGTTAAAAAAAGAAGAAGAATAGGGCTTCCCTGGTGGCGCAGTGGTTGAGAGTCCGCCTACCAATGCAGGGGACGTGGGTTCGTGTCCGGGTCCAGGAGGATCCCACATGCCGTGGAGTGGCTGGGCCCGTGAGCCATGGCCGCTGAGTCTGTGAGTCCGGAGCCTGTGCTCCGCAACAGGAGAGGCCACAGCAGTGAGAGACCCGTGTACCGCAAAAAAAGAAAAGAATAATAGAAAGAAACCCATAGAAAATTTCTTATATGCATTAAGAAATGTAGAGCAAAGAAACAAGTAAAATGTACAAATGTAAGCAGGTATGTATTTTTAGATTTTTAATATATTTAAACTGTATATATTATATATAAAATAAAAAATAACTTCTAATGTGTGGAATTGAAAATGGTTCAGATGGAAATATACTGTATGTAGGAATTTTATCATTGAGAATCAGAATTCTAAGTTCCTTGATTATTCAGGCAAGGAGAGGAAATCTACAGATATTGATTTATCATAGAATTTTTAAAGTTGTTTTATATATATACATACATATATATATATATGATAAAATTTCAACAGTGACCATTAACAGAAAGAATATATAACTTCCAAACTGATAGAAAAAGAAAAGTCAAATAATAACAATCACAGTCAGTTGAGACAAAAGGACAGTATAGGAACAAAAAACTGAGAAAAAGAAGAATGAATGGAAATTGCAAAGTAAGATTATTGTAACAAGTCTAAATATATTATTCATCCCCTCAAATTGGAAATGAACTCAACTCTCTCATAAAAGTCAGATTAGAGAAAGAAAAAGTTTATTGTTTATGAGAAATGCCTAAAACATAAAGACATGAAATACTGAAAATAACAGAATGAAAAAAGATATTCCTAGAAAATAATAACCAAAAGAACACTGAGGTAGCTATTTTAATGGCAGAAAAATACAGACTTTAAGGAAAAAGCAATACTGTATTGGGAATAAAAGTGGTTAATACCAAATGATAAACATTAACTTCACCAGGAAGATTAAACAATCATAAAGTTGTATACATCTCAAAACAGCTAAAGCAAAATATTTGTAGACTTATAGGAGGAAATTCAATATTATATTGGAAGACTTTAAAATACTTCTCTATCATTGTTTGACTACACAGACTAAACAATCAACTATAGCTGTTTTTAAGAGAAATGATCTAAATAAAAAGACATAAAAAATTGAAATTAAAAGAATGCAAAAAGGATAGAAAAGAATATAAAAATACAAACATTAATAAAATAAAAGCAAATATAACTATACTACTAACAGGCAAAATGGACTTTAAGAAGTTAGGTATTAATACTAACGATAGTGAGGGATATTCCATAATGACAAAAGGATCACTTCAACAGGGAGATATAAGATCCTAAATACATATGTAGCTAATATGTACATTTTCAAAATACATAAGGCAAAAATTTACAGTCTAAAAGAAGAAGTAAACAAATTTGCAATGATAGTTACAGATTTCAATACATCCCTCTTAGTAACTGATAGAACAGCAGAGGAAAAAAGTTAGTAAGTATAAAAACGATTTAGACCACACTAGTAATGAACTTGACTTAATTGACTTAAAGAATACTGTACACAGCCATAGCAGAATACACATTTTTTTGATCATGGAACTTTGATCAAAACAGACAATATTTTGGGCCATAAAACAATTCTCACTAAATTTCAAATAAGAATTGAAATCATGCAGTGTATGATCTTTGACCACAGTGGAACTGAATTAGAAAATAATAATTAGAACATTTCTAGAAAATTCCTAAGTATTTGGAAATTACACAACACATATATGAATCACTCATGAATTTAAAAAAAATCACACTAGAACTTAGAAAATATTTTGAAGTGGATGATAATGAAAATTCAACATACTAAAACTTGTGAGATGCTCCTAAAGCAAAATTTAGAGAAAATTTTATAGCTCTAAATTTATATGTTAGGCAAAACAAGAAGAATGGTTGAAAAACAACAATCTAACCTACGTCAAGAAAATAGAGCAAGCATAGCCAATTCAACTGAAGAAAGAAGGAAGAAGATAATAAAGATAAAATATTCAAGGATATATTAAGCAAATGTACAATAAAGACAAAAAGCCCTGGCAAATTAGAATGAGAAAAAAGAGATATACCAGATATCCTAAAGAAATTTAAAAAAATAATCATCTTATGAGAAACTTATTCAATTTAGATAAAATGGACAAATATACTAAAAAACACAATTTACCAAAATTGACACAATAGGAAAGAGAAAAATCTGAATATCGTCACACAGAAAATCACAGTTCCAAGTGGCTTCAATTCTTCCAGACACTTATGGAAGAAATAATGCCATATCACACAAACTTTTCCAGAAAATAGAAAAAGAACAAACACTTCTGAATTCATTAATGACACCAGTGTAACCTTTATAGCAAAACCTGACAAAGCTAATACAAGAAAAATTACAGGTCAAGCTATCTCATGAACACTGATGTAAAAATTCTCAACAAAATATTAGCACTCAAATACAATAAGGATATGACATCACAAAGTGTATTCCAGTAATTCAAGTTGGTTTGAACTTTTGAAAATCAATGTACTTTAGCACAATTACAGAATAAGGAAGAAAATCTATATGATCATCTCAGTAAATACAGAATAAACATTTATTTCAATCCAAGACACTAAAATAAAAAATCTTAGCTAACTAGGAATAGAAGGGAACCCCTGAGATCAGCTCAGTGCTTTGTGTCCACCTAGAGGGGTGGGATAGGGAGGGAGGAGGGAGATGCAAGAGGGAGGGGATATGCGGATATATGTTTATGTATAGCTGATTCACTTTGTTATACAGCAGAAACTAACACACCATTGTAAAACAGTCATACTCCAATAAAGAAGTTAAAAAAAAAAAAAGGGAACCCCTTCCATCTGATAAAGTATATATATCTACCAAAAGCCTACAGTGAGCATCATTATTTTTGGTTTATATTAAATAATATTAAACAATTTTCCCTGAAGTTGGGAAGAAAATAAAAATGACCACTCTTATTACTTCTAACCAACACTAGGCCAGAAGTCTTACTCAGTATAATAAGAAAATAAAAGATGTAAGATGGAAAAGAAAGAAATAAAACTGTCAGTATTCACAGAATTATGATTGTACATGAAGAAAATCCAAAAAATCTACAAACAAACTTTCAAAATCACAGAGTTCATTTAGCTCTAATGCTGAATATAAGATCACTATACAAAATGCAGTTGTATTCTATATAGTAATAACAAATAAGTAGAAAATTAAATTGAAAACAAAATCATTTGTAATAGCACCAAACAAACCCATCAAATATCTAGGAATAGATATAAGAAAAAATGTGGATGACCTCTACAGAGAAAACTTTGTGCTCAAGAACTGAAGACTTGATTTCGTTAAAATGTCATTCCTCTCCAAACTGTGCATAGAATCAGTGCAATCTCAATAGGAATCCCAGCAGGTTTTATTAAATATGGAAACTGATACTCTGATTCTAAAATTGTATGTGGAAATACAAAGTGCCAAGAATAGCTAAAGAATATTGAAGAAGATGAGTAAGCTAGATACCTTCCACTTCTAGATATCAAGACTTGTGAAGTTATAATAATTAAGATAATGTGACAATGGTGCAAGAATACAAAATGGTACCGAATTCAGAGTCAAGAAACAATCCAGCATATATATGATAACCTGATTTACCACCAAAGCACCAGTGAAGAAAGGTTGGTATTTACAATAAATGGTGCTGTGTCAATTGTATTTTCTTAAGGAGAAAAAAAAAAGAGCCTTGAGCCCTACCTCATATTATATCCCCAAGTCAATTTGAGATGGATTATATATACAATATGGAAAGGAGAGAAAAAACAAAGCTAGAAGAAAACATAAGCAGTTACCTTCATGACCTTGGACACAAATAATACTGTATGAAATACTTATAAATTGAAATTAAAATTATTAAAATTAAAAACGTTTAGTCATCAAAATATACCATTAAGACACGAAAAGGCAAACCACACACTGCAATATATATAACAAAGGACTTGAATCTAGACTAAAGAATTCCCATAAACAAGAAAAAACCGTGACAACCCAACTAAAAGAATGGACAAAAAGCATACTGCTTACGTTTTCTTCTAGGAATTTTATGGTTTCTGGTCTTACATTTAGGTCTTTAATGAATTTTGAGTTTAGTTTTGTGTATGTTGTGAGAAAATATTCTAATTTCAATCTTTTACATGTAGCTGTTTAGTTTTCCCAGCACCAATTATTGAAGAGACTGTCTTTTCCCCATTGTCTATTCTTGCCTCTTTTGTCATAGATTAATTGACCATATGTGTGTGAATTTATTTCTGGGCTTTCTGTTTTTCTTTGCCAGTATCATAATGTTGTGATTATTGTAACTTTGTAGTATAGTCTGAAGTCAGGGAGCATGGTAACTCCTGTTTTGTTCTTTTTTTCTCAAGATTGCTTTGGCTATTTGGGGTCTCTTGTGGTTCTAGACAAATTTTAGGATTATTTGTTCTAGCCATGTGAAAAATGTCATGAGTATTTTGATAGGGATTGCATTAAATCTGTAGATTGCTTTGGGTAATGACATTTTAACTATATTAATTCTTCCAGTCCATGAGCACAGGATAACTTTCCATTTATTTATATCATCTTAATTTCTTTCATCAATGCCTTAAAGTTTTCAGAGTATAGGTCTTTCACTTCCTCGGTTAAATTTATTCCTAGGTATTTTATTTTTTTTGCTAAGATTGTAAATGGTATTGTTTTCTTGATTTCTCTTTCTGATAGTGCACAGAAATGCAACAAATTTCTGCATATTAATCTTGTATCCTGCAACTTTACTGAATTCATTTATTAGTTCTAATAGTTTTTGGTAGAGTGTTTGGGTTTTCTATGTATAGTATCATGTCATCTGCAAATAGTGACAATTTTACTTCTTCCTTTCCAATTCGGATGCAGTATGCTCTTTGACATAAGGCTTAGCAATGCTTTTTGGATCTGTCTCCTCAAGCAGGGGAAACAAAAGCAAAAATAAACAAATGGGACCTAATCAAACTTAAAAGCTTTTACACAGAGAAGGAAACTATTAACAAAATGTAAAAGCAACCTATTGAGTGGGAGAAGATATTTGCAAATGATATGTCTGATAAGGGGTCAATATTCAAAATTTATAAAAAATTTATACAACCCAATATCAAAAAAACAAGCATCCTAATTAAAAAATGGGCAGAGGACCTGAATAGGCATTTTTCCAAAGAAGACATACAGATGGCCAACAAGCACATGAAAGATCCTCAACATCATTAATCATTAGGGAAATGCAAATCAAAACCACAACGAGACATGATCTCACACCTATGAGAATGATTATCATCAAAAAGACAAGAAGTAATTGTTGACGATGACATGGAGAAAAGAGAAGCTGTTGGTGGGAATGCAAATTGGTACAGCCACTATGCAAAACAGTATAGAGTTTCCTCAAAAAATTAAAAATAGAACTACCATATGACCCAGCAATTCTACTTCTGGGTATATAGCTGAAGAAAATTAAAGCACTAATTTGAAAGGATATATACACCCCAATGTTCTTAGTAGCATTATTTATAATAACCACAATATGGAAGCAACCTAATTATCTATCAACAGATGAATGGATAAAGAAGATGTGATATATATATATATATATATATACACACACACACACACACACACACACACACACACACACACACAATGGAATATTACTCAGCCATAAAAAAGAATGAAATTCTGCCATTTGCAACAATATGGATGGACCTAGAGGGTATTATTCTTAGTGAAATAAGTCAGATGGAGAAAGACAAATACTGTATGTTTTCACTTATATGTGGAATCTAAAAAATAAAACAAATGAACTAATATAACAAAAGAGAAACAGATTTACAGATACAGAGAACAAACTAGTAGTTACCAGTGGGAGAGTAGTGGGGGAGGGGTAAAATAGGTGAAGGTGATTAAGAGGTACAAACTACTAGGTATAAAATAAACAAGTTACAAGGGTGTATTGTATGGCACAGGGAATATAGCTAATATTTTATAATTACTTTATATGGAGTGCAATTTGTAAAAATATTGAATCAATATGTTGTACACCTGAAACTAATATAATATTGTAAGTCAATCATACTTCAGTATAATAAATAAATAAATAAAAATTTAAAAAATTAAAAGAATGGGCAAAAGCTTTGAACAGGCATGTCACAAAAGAGGATATGCAAAAAAAAAAAAAGAGGATATGCAAATGGCCAATAAGCATATAAAAAGGTGCTCAAAATCATTATTCATCAAGGATATATGCACAGGAAACTATATTCAACATCTTATAATAACCTATAATGGAAAAGAATCTGAAAAATAACATAAATATAGATACACACACACACACACACACACACACACACACACACGTATATAAGTGAATCACTTTGCTATAAGCCAGGAACTAACACAATATTATAAATCAACTATATGTCAATAAAAAATAAAAAATATATATATATATCCAGTTATATATATAACCAGTTAACAATCACACTTGACTTTTTGCCTAGACTGTCAGTTTCACTCTTCCTGTTATATCCAATAATAAATTTATTAAAATTTAAACAACAAAAGGGTATATGAATCTAAACCCATAATGATTTACCACTATCTAGCCAGAAAAAGGGTTACATTCCTAAGGACTGACAATACCTTGCGCTGGTAAGTATGTGAAGCAACTGGAGCTCTCAGTTACTGCTGGTGGGAGTGGAAACTGGTGCAACTATCTTGGAAATCTGTAAGTATCTACTAAGGCCAAGCACAGGTGAATCCTGTGACTGAGCAAATCCATTCTTTGCCGTGTACCTAGTAGAAATGAGTACCATGTCCGTCAAAAAACATATACAAGAATTTTCATATTAGCTAAATTTGTAGTAGCCCCAAACTGGAAACAACCCCAAAGACCACCAACATTAGAATTTGTAATTCTAGTGCAAAGTGATACTATGCAGCGACAAAAACAAAACTACTGCCCATATGCATCAACGGGGATGAATCTTACAAACATAATTTTCACTGAAAGAATCCAGACACACAAGAAGTACATTATATACCATGTAATTCTATTTACATAAAACTTTAAAACACCCAAAATAAATCTACATTGATGGAAGTCAGAAAGGGTTATCCTTGACCGGGAGATTAACTGGAAAAGAGCATGAGTGAGCCTTCTGGGGTGCTGGAAATGTGCTAACCTGTGATCTGGGTAGTGGTTAGATGGGTGTACAGATATATAACATTTCATCAGTCTGTATACATAAAATCTGTGTACTGTATTGAATAAAAATGCCTCAGTAAAAACTAGTGACTTAAAAAAAGAATAAGCAAACATCCCTCAGGAAGAAGAATAAAGTGAAGGGGAACTTGCCCTACAAGATATCAAGACTTATTATAAAGTTATAGTAATTAAGACTGTGTGGTATTAGTACAGGGGTAGACTGGTTAGAATGGAACAGAAAACAGAATAGAAATAAATCCCCACATATATGGAAATTTGACTGTAGATCACTAGAGAAGAATGAATTCTTCAGCAAATAGTGCTGGGATGGTTAGTATTTATATAAAATGAAAAATATTTTTTCTACAAAAAATAAATCCCTGACTGTCACATGAAAGACAAAAGCTTTGAAATTTTTAAGAATAAGATATAGGAAGATACTTATTGACCAGGAACAGTGGAAGATTTTTTAAGTAAAGTATAAGACACTCTAATGACATAAGAAAAGATAGAAAACATGACTACATTGAAATTAAAAACTTCTGTTCATTGAAAGACACCATAGAGAAAAAGAAAAGACAAGGCAGAAATTGGAAGAAGATATTTGCAATACATATAATCAACAAAAATACAGTATATGGAATATACTAAGAATTTTTTAAAAGAAAAAAGGAAGGGAACCCAGCAGAAAAGGGTGTGAAGATGAATAGCCATTTCATAAAGAGGTAATACTAATGTAGAAGAAAAAATGCTAAACCTTATAAGGAATCAAGAAAATACAAGAGGACAATGAGATATAATTTACACGTACCAAATGGGCAAACATTTACAGTCTGAAAATACCAAGTCAAGTGTTAGCAAGGATGTGGACAACCAGTGTTAGGAATATAAAGTGTCGAAACACTTTGGAAAACAATCTGGCAATACCATGCACGTGTGAACAACTATAGCCCAGGAATGTTATTCCTAGATATATACTCTGTATAAAAATTCTTGCACACATGTACTAAAAGAACTTTCCAGAATGTTCATAAAAGCATTAGCAACAAACTGAAAACCCAAATGTCTACTTAAAGAATGGGTAGAAATAAATTGTGGTATATTTACACAATGGCATTATACAATCTTGAGAATAAACTAGAGTTACACACAAAGAAAATGGATGACTCTTGGGGAAAAAAGTTCAGAAGACTGTACACAATGTTGTAACAGTTTTATAATGTTTATTAATATTTAAAACAAAAACCATTTTATTTGTTGATATATCTGTATGTAATAAAACTATTTATAAAGCAAGAGAATGGGAAATCGAAAATCCAAGATGATAGAAGGAACACTCAGGTAGCTTCAGGGGTCGTGGTGATATTCTCCTTATGTTTGCTTCATAATTTATAGATTTGCCACTTATTATTTGGTATTTCTCAAATATTACATATATTATGAATATGATGTAATAGAACCTGATAAATATTCTGATAGAAATTGCTACCTATACGGTTAAGTTTCTGCCAGGAAGTACATGATGACGGAAGGCAGAGACTCCAGAGGGTGGATCTACCCTGTGGTGTCTAACCTGACTTTCCCACTTACTAGCTGCATGACCTAGTAAGTTACTGAAAGTTGGGAAAGTTACTGAAGTGAAGTTCCCTGTGTCTCAGTTTTCACATCTGTAAAAGGGGAACAATGAAAGAATCTATTTGCTTATTGGGGTCATGGTGAGGATGAAATGCATTTATAAATGTAAAGCACTTAGAAGAGTGCTTGGTCCATGGCAAGCAGTGTCTGCTCTCATCTTCATCACTCTGGGGGCTGGGTATACAACCTGTCCTAGTCTCAGCTTACTTATTTTCACAGTGGGATCATAGGATTATTGTGGAATACAATGTTGTGTTAGTTTCTGCTGTACAACGAAGTGAATCAGCTATATATATACATATATCCCCTCCCTCTGGGAACTCCCTCCCATCCCCTGCCCTGTCCCACCCATCTAGGTCACCACAGAGCACTGATCTGAGCTCCCTGCGCTATACAGCAGGTTCCCACCAGCTACCTGTTTTACACATGGTAGTGCACATATGTCAGTCACAATCTCCCAGTTCATCCCACCCACACCCCCGTGTCCACATGTCCATTCCCTGCATCTGCGTCTCTATTCCTGCTCTGCAAATAAAGCAACTATACGCCAATAAAAAAAATAAACAAATATAAAGAAAATGACATTGTGCAAAGTACTCATTAGTCAGTAGATAAAATATAATTGTATACATTTTGACTCAGTGTCATGGATTTCCTATATTTGTTTTTTTTTCTTTTTTTACTATTTTAACTATTAAAAAATTCTTTTTCATTTTTATTGGAGTATAGTTGATTTAAAATGTTGTGTTAGTTTCTGCTATACAACAAAGTGAATCTGTTATACATATTCATATACCCACACTTCTTTAGATTATTTTCCCATATAGGTCATTACAGAAAATTAAGAAGAGTTGCCTGTGCTATAGTAGGTCTTTTTAGTGATCTATTTTATATACAGTAGTGTGTATATGTCAATTCCAATCTCCTAACTTATCCCTCCCCTATATTTGGTTTTGAAATTAAAGACTAGTCATGTGGTAAAGAACTAAAGATACTAATCCTTAAGATGATTTATGTAGTGAGCAATGACATTCTTTTATGTGTAGTTAGACATGGTATATATCAATACTAGCTTTTTACTAACATTCCTGTTGGGATTCAGTTTGAAATCCTGGCATAATGTCTTTCTTAATATTTCATTAAATTATATTTTGCGATCATAATACCTCTGAAAATATGGGGAAATCTATAATCCTATCCACTCAGAAATAAGCACTCTTCTCAGTTTCATGTAGCCCTTTTCCTATGTTCTAAAAAATGAAATCAAGATCACACAATTAAATAAATATGTGGAAGAGCAGACAATGAAGGGAAAAGAACTCCAGAGTGTCCACATGTTCAAAAGGTAATAGTTATGGTTTCTGTAGAAGCCCCCACCAGCAGCTACTCACCCTTCCTGACTTTATGCCATCTTACCCTCTCCTGCAACCAGGTGGTCATCGGACACCAGGTGCTGGCCAGGTGGTGACTCAGGAGCCTGGGATGTTCTGCCTGAGGATACCCTTTCTCAAGAGTTCTCCTTACCCCTCAGGTTCTCATAGAGATGAAACAATTTTAGATGAGCTTCATGGAAACAAAAGGTTTTTTGAGGGGGAGGTATTTTGTTTTTAAGATAAATATATGCTTAATTTTTATAGACCCTCAGTAACTACCAGTTGGATTCTCAGCAGCTTAAGTAAACTGTCAAGTTTAAGGCAAGGTATACTCATCTCGTTTTAGCCTCCCTTTTATAGTTGAACCACAGAAGTCAGAGCCCAAGATGCCTTTCCACTTTTTCGTGTGGTATAGCATTTGTCAATATTAAATTTAATTTGTCCTAAGAGCAGCTCGCTAACAGCGAGAACACAAAGCTTGCTGAACTTCACTTTGTGTGTTCAGAACAGCCAGCATAGCAAACCTAATGAAATCAGCAATATTATTCTACCAAATCTAGCTCATCTGTGTTGATTAAAAATGTTATAGGTTTAAGGACTGACCCTATAAAAAACCATTTAAAATTTAACTATTTCATCACCTATTCTGTCTCCTGTACTTTTTACATGGAAGAATATATACCAATTACCAATCCAGTGGGCCAGCGTTAAGAGGTCATCATCAACAACAGACATTTATTGAGCGCCTATTGTGTGCAAGGCACTGTGCTAGGCATGGGGCTACAAAGACAAAGGAGAAACAGTCCCTGCTCTCAAAGAGCTTACAATCTAATTAGACTAACAGGACACATACATAAAAAGACAAAGGATAATCCAAGGTAGCATATAATATTAGGGCACTGGGTGGAAACAAACAGGACTGCAGCCTTTTTTTGCATTTCTATGGTGGCTCAATACCCTGAGTAGGTGGGGATGAGGGAGCTAGAATAAGGGGGTTACTCCTATTCATTTATAAGCCTTGTAGACACTCTCACCTCTTCCCACTCCAAAATGTCTTATGGCATGTGCTAGAACCTAGGCAGTTGGTTCATTTTTACCCCAAAGGCTTTAGTATTATAGTTCTCATTGAAGTGGCCTTTTGATAGGGTGACACACTGTCCTGGCTTTCCTGGGACTGTCCTGGTTTTGGTACAGAAAGTCCATATTTTGGAACTCCTCCCCTTCCCTCCTTCCTTGGCCATGGGGAAACCAGGATGGTACTTCTGAAAAACCTTGTCCTGTAGACCTCCCAACCTACTACGGCTATTGCTCTGGTAGGACCCAGCCCAAATCTGTTCCCCAGGTAGGTCTCTAGTTTAAAAACCTATAAGAAAGACCTTAAGAGACACCAAAGACTGCTGGTTTAAGAGTACACTGTAGACAAAAGACAGCAGGAGAGAATGATGGCAAAGACAGAATGAGGTTTAAGAGAGAAGCAATGAGGATAGAAGAAATGATTGGGTCAGGAACAAAAGATGTAAGTGTGCTAACATCACCTTCTAACACTTCAGAGAGAGAGAGTGGGAACACAGACCCTTCTTTCAGAGTGGGTCTGTTTAACAACCTGAATCATCATGCCAGTGGAATACAGGGTATATTTCTGAAATGAGGTCACTCCTACATAAGGGCAAATATTTGGGCCTATTAAATCGGTGCACATGCATTTAAATAACACTCTCAGTCCTGATAGAATTTCAACATTTTCCTTCCTTCTAAATACCTTTACCTTCTAAACCAATAATTTTAATTTTTGAGGTGAGTTTTTATTTCAAAATAAGGATATAGCCTTCCATTTTAATGTAATTCAAAAAGATCAGTAATGGAGAGAACTTCAGAAAACAAAGGTAATCTGTCTTGAGAGCTCTTGTCTGTAATCTGATACACATATCTGGTAGGAACCTAAGGGTTCCAAGAGACCTCACAGAAATTTCTCTTTTAAGTACAGTACTTTGCGTTTTGCTTTCATTTGGTTTTTGGAGAAAAGCTCTAACTCTGCAATCTTAGGACCTTGGAAGTTCCTGCATCACTCTGGTTGTATGTCTAGCCCTTAGGAGCACATACCAGGGTTAGTGAAGCACAGGGACTTAGTTATCAAACACCCATTAACCGTAATGGAAATCACACAGCGAAGTCCTCACACAGCGAAGTCCCCACATATTCAGTGTGCTGCGAGGGAAGCAGCACTCTGAATATTTACCTCTTAATGTTCTTTTAATGTATGCTTTCTTGGGTGAATATTTACTGGAGAATATTACAGGCAAGATTCCTCCTTTTATGGGCCATTTGAAGTGATTGATTTTGCCTGTGCATTCCTGTACCGTTGCTCATAATGGCTATGGCCTCTGCCAAATGTTCTCGCGTTGAAATAACAGATGCCGGGGATGGTCCAGCCGTAGCTTTGTGTTACTGGGGTCTTAAAAGCTGAGAGGAAGCTGATGACACAGCTGGGGAGAGAGGAGAAAGGTATGTAACATAATGAGTATGATGTAGGCTCCAAACACAGTTGGATATTGAAATCACTGAGGTCTGTAAACATGGTTGTAGTCTTTTCTATGAGTTGATTTTAATGATGTTGCATCGTGTTAAGACTGATAGTCATGAAATGATATTGGCAAGAGAAGAATTCAGTTGCCCACAGCCAGTTGCCGCAGCACAGTCTATCAGAGTTCTAGGTATTTTCTTTAAATGCTGTAATAAAACCACTGTCCAAGTGATAATTTCTTACATATTTATACCATAGTTTTAAAAATATAAATTCGCATACTCACATATCCTAGCCACATGTAGATTTAAAATATTTCCCAATGAAGCCAGGAATTTCAGAATTCCTTTGCTTTACACTCTTTTGAGTATCTGAGAGAGAAAAGTTACAAAAAAGATGGAGCTATCATATGATCTTAAAAAAACAAAACAAAAACAAACCCCCTAAAACCTGAGGATAATACAGACATTTGAGATATTATTTGATTAGGTAATATAGCTGCATCTTTGCATGTCCCAGTATGCCTTAAAAATAAAACTTGTTAAAGGAGCTACTTACATCTGAGCAATATAATCTCTTCAAGTGATGGGAAAGGTGGCCTATGAATCATTTATGTAAAATTCTTATGATTTTTTATAAGTTCATAAAGTACTGTTTGTCCAGAGTCCATGCTGTAGAAGAGATTGTGCTGGAATAGAATCCTATTGTTTCTTTAAAAAACTGAGACAATTTAAAGGACACATTCCAGTATGTTTTGGACAGACATTTCCACTGTATTGGCTTTTTACAGCTCACGCCGCACCACAATAATACCAACTTTATTTTTGCTAAATAAATATCTGGACTGTGTTTGCATCCCAATAACAGTACTCCATATAATTAATAGTACTAGTTAATGCAAAGGAATGGAGTCTCAGTACTAATTAAGGAAAGGGAAAAGAGGTGGTAATGTGAGAAACCTTCTTTAATCTCAAACCAGGTCATGTTTTGTAAAACAATGTCAGTCTCCATACATAGTATTTGCTGGTGCCTTCAAATTTGGCGTTAGAGAAATTAATGCCTCCTAAGCCATGTGTAAAGAAAACATTGGTATATTTTTTTAAAGGCTATTTTTGAACAATATTACTTGTGTAAATGAAAATCTTTCACACTAGCTGATCTTGGCTCGGAATAAAAATAAGTCCTTTATACTTCTGAAGACGAGGGAACGGCAGTGAATATAATGTAAGATTTGCAGGAAGTGAATCGGAATAGTTCATAGGATAAATGAGTCGTATGATGGGGAATCTCCTTGTATTCTCTTCTCCGCACAAACTCACAGAAATGCAGTTCCTTGCTCTTGTAGTCAGGGAATAGCATGAAAGATTCTCCCCCCCACTTAGAATAGCATGGAAGTTCTCTCTCTCTCTCTGGTGCAAGAAGCACCAGAGAAGCAGGGGATGGATTTTGGCCAATGGGTTCCATGGAAGAGGTATGTTTTTAACCACAAGAGGGGGATAGGTAGTAGGGGGATATAAAAGGCCCCCTAAAATAAGGCTCCTGCTACTGTGGGAGCCCCATCATTCCAAGTGCAAAGTCCTCATGTGGGTCAACAAGAGGCTCGTTGAGAGAATTTCAGATCTGGAATGAAACTTAAGAGGTCCGCTGGTACAGTGACATCATTCTGCAGAAGAGGAAACTAGGGCTTTAGTGAAGTAACCTACATCAATCATTACTAAAGCAAACTGTCTTTAAGTTTCTCTTGTTGGTATCTTTTTTGTTTGAACGACACAGTTTTTGGTTTTCAATGTTGTCATTTGGAGCATTTCTGCATATTGGAAAATGTCATAGCTGTTCTTGAAGCCTGAGGGTTCAAAAAATGCAATGCAACATTTCCAAGCCAAATACCGTCGCGTGCTAACGATGAGCATTGGGAACACTGCAACTCATCTCCCAGTTCCGGGCCTTTTCCAACCATCACTCAGGATTAAAGAATTAGGAAGGATAAATTACCACATAATCATAATCTATAAAAATACTGGCTGAGAACACACTAAAAAACTCTCAATAAATAAATATTGGGCATTTGCTTATGAAAGTCAGTGAAGATATACTCTTCAGAAATCATGTCCATACTTTCAGGCTGCTTTTTACAAATCACACATACAGAGTCCAACAAATGGCAAAGGTTCAGGTTAGGATACAATTTGATAGAAAAATGACTTTTGACGTGGTATTTCTACAAAGGAATACAACTAATGTTGAGTTCCTAATGTCTCAGTTTCGAAGGCAATACTTAAAGAGATCCAAAATGTTTTTAGCCGTGGCAACATCATTTAAATGAGAGTTCAGCCCCTACGGTAACCCCTTTTGAAAGGGATGACACTCATTAGGATGTATTCATTCTGGAATTTTCCCTTACAGACCAACTGCACTGCTGTGTAGTCACGCCTCGGAGGCACCTGTACATGGTACTTCTTGAGAACTGAAGCTACCCCGGCGACCCATTCTGTTCCTCTTTCTTGTCTGGTGTTTCAAAAAGTTCAGTGGCCTGATGTCTGATACAGTGGGTTCTTGGGATATCCATCTGGCCACACACATTCCTCAGAACACAGGTTTATTCTCAGGATGACTTATAGCAAGTGATTCTGGTTTCCAGTCTGGTTGAAAAAAGTGAATATTGAATGTCTGTGCCCAGTTCTTAAAGACTCGTTTCTCTGTGATAAAGCGGTGATGACTGCCCTTCCGTCCTCGCTCGTGGGAGAGGTACATCGTACATTCATCAGGTCCAAGAGGTTCGTAATAGTGATAAGGTACTGAAGGGTGATCGGGATCCCTGTAGGAGGAAAACGAGATAACTGATTAAAGCCAAAAAAAAAAAAAAAATTCCTTTCACAGATTTAGGTAAGATGTTATCTTTAATAAGCCGATAAGCACAAACCATACTTTCAAGTTAAATGAATTCAACAAACGGTTTTGCTGATGTTTAAGCAATATGCACGTGAAGAGGGTCTGAGGCTGTGAAATAAACTCAGCGACCATCATTATCAAACAGCAAGATTAAACGTGAGCCCGTAGGATGTTCAGGCTTTTGGGATTTGGAAACTACGTAGTCCTAAGAGCCAGCTATACTTATGATTTCCACTCTTGCCCCACACAGTCTGTTTAGCACAAACAGCTATGAAGATATTTACAAAACAAAAGCACATCATCCTCCTTCCCCAGCCCCGCCCCACTCCAAACCCTCCAGGGGCTTCCACTTCCACTAAGAGCGTGGCCTACAGGGTGTTCCGTGATCTGGCTCCTCTCCAGAGCCTTCTCCTAATCCACTTGACCTTGTCTGCTATGCTTCCGCCTTACTGGCCTCTCCGGTGGTCATCTCGAGCAAGCTGGTCCCTCGCCTGAGGCCTTGGCTATTGAGGGCAGTCACCTGGCTGGAACGTTCTCCCATCAGCTCACTCCTTCTCACTGCTAGGGATCAATGCAAATGTATCCTCCTCGGAGAGGGCTTACCTGATGCCTGCCCCTTCTCTCTATCTCACTTGCATTTATTTCCCTTGTGGCATTAATCATTCTCTGAAACTGCTGTCGTTGTTTACTTGCTTATTGTCTGTTCATGAGAGCAGGCCTTTGTCTTGTTCTTAGCAGGCGCTCAATAATTATTTTTTGAAGTTCTGTTGTTGAAAGAAATTTATATGGAGTTAGCAGCTAAACGGCAGGCCTCTAAAGACAATTCTTCCTCCAGGTATGGAAAGTGGATGATGCAAGTTTGATCGCACGGGAGAAACTCAGCAGGCACGATGCCACCATTTTTCTCTTGCTGTTTTAGACGGACAATGTACTTAAACCTAGAGTCTCTACGTTGAGAAAGTCCGAATCTTCAACCCCCGCTGTGTAGCCCGAGAGTCCCCACATTTTTCAGTCTCTATATCCCTGTCTCCACCTCATAGGAGAAACACTGGCTCATTTGTTCAAGGTAATGTGAACAGGATTAACATGTGGTGGTGGTGAGCGCCCTGATGTAGGGTTACTAAAATATCTCACCCCCAAAGAGGTCTGGTCTCAGACTGGGTTCCATTCCACCCCACCTCTTCTGTCTTGAAGTCTAAATGATAAGAGCAGTCAAGATATCCCAGCAGATAAACCTTCCTACCTTGACCTACACTCACCAAGCGGCCTTGTTGCGAGACTAAGCTCTTCTTGGTCTCTTCTTAGCGTTTCTCTTAAAAAGTGTCCCAGCTTCCTGCAATCCACCTTACAGTGTTTGATGCCCTGGGGTCTCCCTCCCAGCACTCAGCTTTACTCTAAGTACAGTAACTTGGTTTCCCAGAGATGCTCATCCTGCTAGATACCTATTCGTTTTCTTCAGAGGAGATCAATACACAAATGGCTCTTAGAGTAGCAAGTTTTCTGGGGTCAGGGATCGAAGTCTTTTATCAAGAGGGGTGTCGAGTTCATGGCTCTGAAGACAATAAACCTTTGAGCTTCCTCTCCTCTGAGGTTAAAGTTCTTCCAGGAAGAGAGATTTACTTTTGTCATGCAGCATTTAAACATTCCTCATCCTGGGTTGGATGCTGCGCTGAGTTAATAGTTTGCATCTCTATTATGCCTGTCTCAGAAGTATCTCTATGTTCTATAGTGAGACATCAGATCCTGTCCTGTCCAGTTATTATAGAGTTTGCTTATTTACTTACCCTAGAAATTGAAACCCCTTAAAATTTTAATAGAACGTGTTTTCAATATAGAAAGTGCATGGTAGGAAAAATTCGAGTTGGAATGGACCACTATGAAGAAACAAAATTAAAAAAAGAGAAATAGAAATTTGTGGGACAAGTCTCCCCAGATTCATATGGCTTAATTTGGGGAACCGTGCTAAATTCATGTTGCCATGGTAAACTTGGGGTTAAGCTTTTATTCCAGTACGGATCAGGTTTTAAATCTGATTCATCTAAGTTTTGGACATATTATTGGCATCAATCTGACTAAAGAGGCAATCAGGTTTCTAAAAATATCATGAGATTGATTTGACACCTAGGCATAGAGGGAAATTGGAAACCAGATAAAGGATGCTATAGGATCAATTTCCTTATTCAGGAAGACCATCTCCTTGAATGAAAATGTATCTGACTCCACACTGCTCTCCTAAAGGGAGAATTAAATTTACATATTTGGTTCTGATGGTTTCAAAGGTGTCCAAATAACTGAGGGTTGTCTTCATGCTTTAAAACTTTGTCCAAATGGCAGAAAAGGGCTTGATGGGACTTAGAAGGCAGAGCCGAAGCAACTGCAGGGACAGCTCTGCTGTAGGTTGTCAGCCTGCCATCAGGTGTCATCCACTGTGCTGTTCAGAAAGCCCTTCCTTCAGAAAGTTCAAGCTTATAATTCCTTAAGCCTTTTTTCCCAATCCTGACTTTCTAAAGGCTGCCATAGTTTGTTTCCCCTCCATGTGATCCAAATGAAAACAGCAATAAAAATCAGCAGACTTTCCACATCAGGAGGCTACTACTGTAAAAGAGAGGATTCTGGAGCTCAGGTTGCTGTCTGGGGTCAGGGGATGCTCAGGGAGTGAAGGTGCAGGGGTGTGGGCTGTGTGGGCATGATAATCACAGACCCAGTTCCCTAAGTGGCAGCAGCCTCTCATCAGCCCTCCAGGGGCCAGTGGGGGAACAAATCCTGCAGAATAATGTGAAGAAGGATTGTTTTTTCTCTATAGAGAAAGCAGGTAGGGAGAATGAAAGAACTACCATGTAGTGCACAGGTATTAAAGAAATACCATGGCCTATGTTCCACCTCCATAGAGTCTGGTTTAATTGATTTGGAGAGGGTCCCAGGCATAGGTATTTTAAAAAGTGCCTTAGGTTTGAGTATCAAAATAAATAATGGCAGTATTGGATTATGAGTCCCACAAAATAAAACTGAATAAATATCCATGAGCCCATGATGATTTCAATAAATTACTGAATAAATAAATAAATGAAATACAGAATAATTCCAATTAATAATCTAGAAAGAATGAGGGAATAGAAAATCACCATTAGAACAATGCAGTAATTGTTGCAGGCAAGACGCACAGATGAATGGAATATGAGAGAGGAAAAGCATGAGGAGAAATAGGTTATTTGCATAAAGTCCCCTCAATGTATTTATTAATGATAGAGGGAAAAATTGTAACTTTACAATGAGTAAACCTGGCAGACACCACCTTCACCAAGTGACCAAGGTTAACTCGCCAGTAATAAGACATTTTGACATCATGTACCTCTTGATATGAAATGCTATTTCTTCTGTGGTATCTTTCTCAGTAATGCATAGCCTCAATCTAATAATTAGAAACTATCACACAAATCCAAAGTGATGGACATCCTACAATGACCAGAATTCTTCAAATGTGTCGGAGTCATGAAAGATAAGGAAAGACTGAGGAACTGTCACAGACTGGAGGAGACTAATGAGACATGATAAGAAAACGCAAAGGGATCCTGGATTGGGTTCTGCAGGAGAAAAATGATATCAGTAGGAAAAATGGTGAAATGTGGATAAAGTTTGAAGTTTATTTAAGAGTATTGTACCGGTGTTAATTTCTTAGTTTTGATAATTTTGATAATTGGACCAAAATGGTAACATTAGGGGAAGCTGGGTGAAGGGTATACAAGAACTCTCTGTACACTTTTTGCAACATTTTCTGTAAGTCTAAAACTTTTTCGAAACAAAAAAATTTAAAAAGGTAACAATGTTATAAAGTTCTGTAGGAGATTCTAATATGCAGCCAGGTTTAAGAAGGCTGATTTAGTTAAATATCTGCTAAGCCTCAGTGCTTAGCTTATATTATCTCCTTTATTCTCCATCAGGCGTCTAAGGTTAAGTACCACTACTCCGTGTGATGGGTGAGCATCCGGCACCCAGGGTGAGAATCCGGCGCCCAGGGTGAGAGTCCTGTGCCTGGTTTAAGCACACAGCCTCACTCATGGGCCATCCAAGATTCTAGACTTGACTCACATAGTGCTCAGTACTCCACATAGACTAACATTTAATCCTCACGTCACCCCAGTGAGAGAGGTACTGTTATTACCTCTGTTTTACAAATGAGAAAACTCATACCCAGAGAAATTGAAGAAGTTTCAGGGCCCAGATCTGAACCAAAGCTGTACTCTTAAGAGTGAGGCTCTGTGTCTTGGAAAAATTCCTGTGCCACCAGGTGGCTGTCTGCACTAATGGCACCCCGGGTTCCCGTTGGGTTGGCACCATATGGTTGAGAGCAACTCTGGCCTTGCTGCATTCTCCCAAGCACCCACCTACAGAGGTGCCCGTGCCTGGTGGGCACTGTGCAGCGGGTCAGGGTGCGAAGCACAGGTCTCATGCTCATTTACAGTTCTGCCCACTCATATGTTATCAATGGCAGCAGGAGCTGGTGACGTGCCATTTTAAATCTTCTAAAGCTAGGCTGTGCAATTGGAAAGAAACCTCGTATCATTAACAGGTAAGGGTGGATATTTCCATTTCCGGGTATGATCTAGGCTGACCCTGATCTCCCAGTTTGGGCTGGATGATCTAGAAGGCTACAAAGATCCTGATGAAAGAATGGTGCTTTTGCCTCTCTTGAGAGCCTCAGATACTCTCTCCAAACACACTTTTATTCTTGGCATGGTATACAGTACCATATAGCAGGTAGTCAGGGACTGTTTGAGGGATAGTGTTGAATCCGTAGCTGTCAAGTACCTCGGTTGTTCGGAAACTGGCTCGCACTGGGGGTCTTGGGGACAGTACGGAGCATTCAGAAGGAAATGTTCCCCTAACAGGCCTTCCTACACAGCTGCTTCAGGCCCGGGAGGCCCCATGAACCACCTTTATTCTGTTGCCTCCATTTCTTGTTTTTACAGCCTCTTTTGGAAGGAAACTGCCACACACCTTGGAAGCCAGTGAAATAATACTTGTGCTTCTGGGGCACAAAAAGTGCCGAGAGCCTGCGGCTGCCCACCCGTCATGGGTCAAAGGCCCAAGTGAGTCGCCTGAACCCCATATCCACACCCAACCACTCAGGCACCTCAGGTGATGCCATAGCGTCTCGTAACAGATGCATTGGAGCCATGGGACAGAGGAAGGTAATGAAGACACCCAGTGACCAGTAAGTTGGTCAAATTATAGCAAAGATAGAAGAAGAAATTACGGCAAAGTTAAGCATCTATGAAAAAAAAGTACAACAATGTATTTTAAATTCACTTCATAAAATGTGAACCACGTGGACGCATTACATTCCATACCCGTCCTCTGTAAGCGTCTGATTCTACAGGGTAGACTGGTGCCAAGTAGGAACTTGCCCTGTAATGCTGGCAGCTTTATTAATGTTCACTAGCTAATAACTCTGGCAGAATCAGCTCTCTGATATTCATGATACCTTTGAGATGTCCTTCACGTTATGGATAAGATATTCATTTAGTTCCATGACAGTGATTACTCTGAGTCGTTACTCTGCTAATTAATACTCAAGAAATGGTGGGTAACAGAGAGTTGTAAACTTGGTAATGTGTTAAGTATGACCAGAAATATGACTGTTAGATAGAATTTAAATGCTTGGCCCATTGTTATCACAAATAATTTACAATGGAAAATGAGATTAAAAATACTCACCATCACTTAGTTTGGAAAGCAATGATAACAGAGCCTTTCCATTGCAATTTATAGTCCATCTAGAGAGAATGGATTTGCCTTCCCATATGGATACGGCGTGATTTAAAGGGCTATGTCCCCATAATAATATATTTTGAGGCTGTCTCTGGTGTGACACGACATTAATTTTCTCTGGCTTTCTGAACACTGATGAGCCTGGCGTCCAGTGATGGAGGCAGGATGGAGACTAATGTCTCATGCCTGAGGACCCAGTGCTGGCCTTGGCTGGGAACGATACAGGTGGCCACCAGTGACTTCTTTGGACCCTCGAAATCGGTACTTGCCACTGGCTAATTATACTCTTCACTCACCTGGCACTTTTGATCTTGGAATAAATATAGAATCAGTCTCCTAAACACCGTCAAGGAAAGGAAGGTTTTTATTTATTCGTTGAGTTAATCAATACTGAATACATACTACATGCCAGACACAATGGCAAGAGCTAGGGACACAAACGTGGCTTGAGATAGGACCCCTTCCCTTGAGGAGATTACAGGCTGATGAAGGAGATGGACATGTCACTCAGTTAGCTGAGGCAGAGGGGAAGGTGGCAGAGGCCCCAGTAGGGGCCCAGGTGGGGTCTGACTCAGATAGGAAGGCAAGGAAAGCTTGGAGGAAGAGGACCTCCAAAGCAGTGGAGGGAGGGGTTAAGAGTGTTAGCTCTTGAGCCCTGAAGACCTGAATTCAAATCCCAGCTCCATCACTTACCTGCCCCACGACTTTGGCCAGTTGTTTCATGTCCTCAAGCTTCATATGTAAAATGGCGATAATAATAATGTTTATCTCCTGGGATTATCATAATGGTTCCATGAAATGGCACTTGTACTCGTACTCAGCACAGCACCAGCATGTGGTATGTGCAGAAAAACTATCAGCCATTAATATTACGGTGAAGAACCGGTAGTGATCAGCCAGATTAAGAAGGAGGGGATGGATGTTCCGAGATGAGGGCAAAGGGACAGGTGTGTGCAGGGTGAGCTCCTTCTTGAGTTCCTCAGTACGGCTAAAACAAGTCTGTGAGTAGAGGAGATGAGAGTAAGGTGGCTGCAGAGGTCAGGTCCTGAGGGCTTGTGTGCTAAGCTAGGGAGTGTGAACTTTCTTCTAAAAGCTGTGGGGACCTACGGAGGGGTTTAAGTGATAGAGTCAGACTTGCGGTTTATCCAACAGCACAGTGGTGTTTGGAGAGGAAAGAGAAAGATCAGAGTTGGGGAGAGTGGTCAGGAGTCTATTGCAGCACCAGATTAAGGAGGAAACTGTTGCACGCCAGTCACATGACTTTTAGTCAGCGTTAGATTCTGCCAGGTTTCGAATAACATGTCCTTCATCTGCCACCATGGCCATTTATACATTCACTCTTTCCATTTGTGGTGTTAAATATGAACGTGGGGTCCATGTGCTAAGTAGTTTAGAGGCTACTGGAAATCTTCTTGCCAATGAATGATTCCTGGAAGTAAGCCTGGCCCTTTGGGTGGGAGGGTTGAGAAGGCCAGACCTCCAGGAGAGCTGGATGGAAAATGACAGCTCCAGGCTTGTAGGAGTGAACCCACCCACACGTCTTAGAAGTCAGGCACTCATGGATGGCTCAGCTGTCTGCTCCCAGGATATAATTTAGTCCCCTCCTGCACCTCCCTATATATCCCAGCATATAGCAGCTGACATTCCCTTTGGGTCACTGCCACGCTAAGCTGATGGGAATGACTGCAGAAGTAGTCCAGCGTTTGGTCCTCCTGTGCCTTGGTTTCCTTGGCAAGGAGACGGTGATGACTCTATTTTCCTTAAAGGTGTGTGAGAGTGTGATTTAGATTGGAAAGCGGCATGACCGTATCTTAGACCAGAGGTCATCAAGGCTGTCAACGTTCTTATTTGCCACGGGACCCTTTGTGATATGAGAGCCCACAGGTAAAACAGAGAGAAGTTCATCTGCTGCCGATGAAGTGGGGCAGGAGGGGGCAATGTTCTTTCATCTTAGCTCCTTGCCCTTGTTCCACCGGATCAGGGCAGGAGAAAGCCAGAGCTGGATGTTTCAGTAAAGCCCTGTGCATCAGAGACTACGACAGGCAGAATGTGAATATTTTCTCCCACAGGAACCTTGGGAACCTTCTGTCCCTTATGACTGAATTGTGTCCAAGTGACACGCAGGAGACCAAAGGCGGGAACCCTGTCTCATTCATCTTTGATTATGTCCCTAAGTGCCCAACACAAGTTAGGTGAATGAATCAGAGTCTCTGTGATTTGTTTAGTAAATGACTTCTTTTGAGGGTCCTAGTTGTATCTCAAAGTCTGGAAAGGTTAATTTACCCAAAAAGAGCAGTTGGCTCTCCTTTCGTTTGCTGAACCCTGGCCCCATGTGCCTAACTCTTCATTCCAGTGAGAGACTGGGCATAAAGAAGCCACAGAATGGGGGAGTCTGCTGTGAGCAGCCCGTGGGGTGTCCTGCAAGGAGCTGGAGGGAAAGTGGGACCCAATTCACATGGGAGCCTTTCGTGTCCTTGGCCCTTTCTGCCAACAAAGCACTGTTCATTAGTGCTCGCCAGACAGCTCCTTAAAATGTGCTCATGGGTGCATACCTGCAGATGAGTGAGCCCTTTCTCCTCGTAAATTTATCCACACTTAATGTACACCAGCACTGTGCCAAGCATTCCTCATCTATTATGTCATGGAATTATCATATAACCCCGTGAGGTAAGCACTAATGTCATCATCATCTGCAGACATGGAAACTACGGCTTCTGAGACGGTCATTAAGTAACCTGCCCACGGTAACTAAGGCTCAGTGAGGTTGAAGAACTTTCTCAAGGTCACATAGCTTCTGACCTTGAGAAATATGGCTCATTTTCGGTCATATAAACACCCTTTGACTACAGCACGAGAGAGAGAAGACAGGGCCATTCATTCACTCAGTATGTATGAAGCATCTGCTATAGGTCAGGACGGTACTGATCTACTGTTCTGTGCACCATGGCTCCAACAGTGATCCCAACACACAAAAGTCTCTGCCCTCAAGGTGTGTATATCCTGGTGGACTCAACCAGCATGAGGTCTGTCATCTCACAAAAGCTTCCCTACCACTTTTTGCCCCGGTGATATCTTATCTCCCTATGTCCTACAGCTCATGACACATGTACCCTGCTGGCCTTAGAGTTCTTAGCTTCTTTCAAAATCAAGACAAAGGGGGAATGATCAGACTAGTAGCTGGATTAACTTATAAGTTGCTTTTTCATTTTCTGGTGGTGATACTCTTTGCAAGAGTCATTTTGACTCCAAGTGGCTTTGCTGTGCTTGTTAGATTTCTGTGTGGGTAAGGCTTATCGTAAGCCTCCAGGAAGAAAGAGCTGTGGCCTGTTCTTTGAACCCCTCCCAAAATTCTTGGTACCTTTCAGGGCAATTCTCAAGGGCTTAGGATAATATTAATAATTATTTTATATATTTTATGTATAATAGTAAAGTATTAGTAACACTAATGTTATTAATAATCTTTCCTGAGCACTAACTGTGTGCTGGGCACTGTCAAACGTTCTACTGCCATGATCTCATTTAATCCTCACCATGACCTGTTTGCTTTTATTATTATTTTCTTATGCCCAATTTGCAGATGAGGACAGCAAGGTTCAAGGTCACCGGTAGGAACTGGGTGCCTGGTGGTTCAGCCCATGTGTCCTGGACGTGAAGATGAAAGGAACCTGGGAATCAATCTTTACTGCTCCTTCCTTTCTTACCCTCCCTAAACAGGCATCAGGACTGAAGAGGATGCTGTCACCAGCCTAACCCTCTGCACCAGAGGATGCCCAGCACACTTCTTCGCTCTCTCTGATAGGACACTGGGGTTAGGGAGCCTTCTGATGAGTCCTGGCCAAAATCATCTTGTGAGAACAACTGTTGAACCTTTGGGATGGTGGCTGAGGAACAGAAATTCAGAGCGGCTGCCAACATACGGTGCACGGACGGTATCTTGACTTCCTTGCTAGTGTCATCGTATAAATTGTTCCCATCCTAAGTGCACCAAGCCGTGATGAACTAAATCTGAGTAAGAGAGATGACAGGTTAACTTGCCTTTCATTTGTTTTCCATAATAAGTGCAATATTTCCTTGAACACTTTAAGTCATTAACATTTCAATTTCTTCATGCTCTTTTTCTCCGGTGCCCTAAGGGCAATATTACATAATTATATCTGCCGTCTAACCATCAGCTTTGATGGCTCTTTGCATGCCCAAAGGGGCCACTGCCACTGCCTTTGTTAGCCTGTTGGTTTGAGGAGGCAGTTGGCTTTTTTACACCATCTTACCTACTTCTTTGCACAGAGGTTGTTAAAGGGGAAAACAAGGCCAGTGCATTAAGTGATGAGGAACTGGGTGAGGGTCCAAGCTCACTCTGGCCATGTACTAGGTGCTGTTCCAAGCACTTCACATGTATTCACTTATTTAATCCACCTCCAATACTCTGAGGCAGAGTCTATTATTATCATCACATCCACTTCTAATGACGAGGAAGCTGAGACACAGAGAGAATGAGTGACCTACTCAAGGTCGCACTAGGTTAGTAAGTGGCAGGGCTGGGCTTTGAACCTGTGCCGTCTGCGTCCAGACTCCACCCACTTCCTTACTACATCATGTCTTCCCTGGGGATGCGTGAGTCCAGGCAGATTTCAAAGGCCTGCTCTGTCCACCCCTTTCCTTCTCCCCTGTGACCTGACTCTTACATATAAACTAGTACGGCTGCTGTGTGGTCTTTGGATTAAAAAGGGTGGGAGAAAAGTGGCAAAGTGATAATGGCACAATAAAGTATGCTTCATCATTCTTGCATCAAACCTCCAAATGGTAGAATTTGCCTAAAGGCTCACAGACTTTGAGAAGTTGTTAGGTTTAAAACACATGAAGGTATAAGCAGGCATAAATTTTAATGAACAAGTTTAAAATGCCCTCCCACCCCAGATCTTACCATTTAAATATCATGACTGAGGCCATGTGCAGGTCAGCAGGCATGCCTGAAAACCAGGAAACTTTCTGATTTTATTGGCATCGCTCCTTTAGGTTACAGGTGAATTTCAATCGGCCTTCCACAAATCAGGCCCTGAATATTTCTCAGTGTGTCTGTTAGCACACATTGAACTCTACCTGGGCACATGCCAGGAGGTAACTTAAGGTAGCAATAGAAATTATTATTACATCAAAATAATTATGCCTGTGCTTTTGGTCTTAGAAACACAAACCGAGGCTACTGATGTGGAAAGGGAAAGAGACTAAGAGGAATATTTTAATTTTGGAAAACAGGCCTTAACCGTCAAAGAAATTGCCCTCTTTAATTCATTAAAAATTACCACATTCCTTTCAAATGAGAATAAAACTAATATACTTTTTAATGAATTAATGAATTTATTTTGGGCTGCATTGGGTCTTTGTTGCTGTGCACGGGCTTCATTGCAGTGCGCGGCTTCTCATCGCGGTGGCTTCCCTTGTTGCGGAGCATGGGCTCTAGGCACACAGGCTTCAGTAGTTGTGGCTCACAGGCTCTAGAGCTCAGGCTCAGTAGTTGTGGCTTACAGGCTTAGTTCTCTGCGGCATGTGGGATCTTCCCAGAGCAGGGATTGAACCTGTGTCCCCAGCATTGGCAGGCGGATTCTTAACCACTGCGCCACCAGGGAAGTCCCCAAAACGAATATTTCTTAATGCTTGTTCATTGTTAATATTATGCCAATTACTGCATTACTTTTGGTTGATAAATATTCAGAGGATAAATGAAGCCCACAAGATGGATTAATTCTCCAGCAGTACAAACAAAAACTTTCAATATTTTATATCACATAATTAAATGCCGTTTGCTGTTTCTAGAACCAGGACTTGGGACATGTTAATTAATTGCTTCAAGAAGACAGTAAGACATGTTTCATGGTTGATAGTTGGAATCAGATATTTATAAACACTGCACAACACTGCTGATGAATTACATTTGCAGAATAAATCCTACCTGCAGAAGTCTGGGGGCACCATGCCATAAACATTGATCCTGTCACAGAGCTCCAGGGCAATCGTCATTGTGAACCAGCCAGTGCTGAGCCAAGTGTTGGAGATCTTCCTGGAAGGAACAACAGTTAAGTGTGCAAGCTGGTAAAATAATCATTATACCCACTCCATCTTAAACCTTTTCTGGAACAAGGCTGACTATAAACACACACTCTCTCTCTCCATTTGGTAAACTCTCTCTCTCACTGTCTCTATCTGCTAAAGCTGGAACTTTAGCAGATAGAAATCTGTTACTCATGCCACCATATTCCATGATAATATGATAAATGATGTCTGTACTCCATCATGGTGGATTCTCAAGGGACTTCTACATAGTCAAAGATGATGATCAATGTTTCAATGTTTAAGTGCGGATTATTACCACTCAATTTCTTGTAAGATGACAATCCTCGTGTGTCGGCTCTTTATTAACTAGAATACTTGACTAGGTATAAGTATTCTTTTTTGCTCCACGCAGGGTGGATAACAAAGAGCTTACTAAATGTGAATAAACACAGTTGTCTTTATCAATCAATTGATCAACTGATTGATCAAATGATCTTAGGATAGAAGCTTGCCTTCAACTAGACTAATTAACACCAACATCGTGACTGAATGTCTTTCCTTAGAAGGAGTACCTTCATTTGGGAATGGGCTAATGACCAGAGGAAAAGGGACACAGGGATGCTTACGTTTAATTGAGCATTAGCCTTATTTTACCTCAGAACAGTCCGAGCCCTGTGAAAATTTTTATTAAGTGACCAGAAATGGACAGAATTTAAGGAATAAATCGGTGGGTCCCAACATTCATTCATTTGCCCGTTCAAACATCTGTATTGAGCCCCAACCACACACCAAGTCTAAGGGTAATCGTGGAGACACAACATCAAGGTCTAATGTGACTTGTGAGGATGACTCGGTCCACCATGCTATGCTGCTGTGGATATTAATTTCAATTCTTTGGGGGTTGCTGCATTTACTTTTTTTTTTCAGCGCTTGTGGCATGCATCATTAGCCAGTTTCAAACACCTTATCCCCAAGGTCAGACTGTCTGACTTTGCCCAGCCATAGCATCGTATGTGATGTGAATGAAAGAGCCGCAGGAAAGCTTTTCTACTTGCACTGCGTAGCACCCCTCTTTGAAAAGGAAGAGTTTTTGTTAAGCAGTTTGCATTATTTCCATTTCACATAAGGAATAACAACCAAAAAAGGCATTTTAAGATGTCTTTTGTTTTGTCACCTACCTGACAGGAATGGGTAATTTAGTCATTCCTGAGTTCGTGGCTTCAACTTTCTAACTCTTAACTCCTTTACTCATTTTTATTTTCCATTCCATTGTATCCAGATCCAGTAATATCCCAGGAAGTACATTTAAAATATTCTCAAGATGGAAATAGCATGGATTTGTATCTTACTAGTTTCTGTTATTCACCAGCTAAATGACCTGAGGCAGGTTATTGCTGTTCTTTGAACCTTGATTCCTTATCTAGAAAGCAAGCATGGGAAGCTCTATCTTCCTGTGCTATTTCGAGGACTAAAGGAGAGAACATCATAAAAAGTTATCTAGTCTGGTGTGTTGATACATCAAGATCCCTTCCTCGCCTCTTTGTTGCTAGGTTGGAGCAAATGAAATAATAATTCAACCATTACTCCCAGTGCTTTTTAGCACACACAAAACAACTGATATCCTTCCAACACTGCTACTGGCTCTTGTGCAGGAGCCATCATCAGTAGTCAGGGCAGTACAGTAAGTCCCTTACATATGAACTTTCAAGTTGCAAACTTTCAAAGATGTGAACGTGCGTTCGCATGTCCAATCACATAAGTTAGTTCACGTGTCTGGCATACATAGTCACATGCGTGCATCCTCTACAAGTGGTTGTGCTTTTGTGTACTTTACTGTACAGTACAGCATAGAGTACAGTAGTACAGTGTCTTTATTACAAGCCCAGGATGTCATCTGTGATGAGGAAAAAAGAACTACTACCCAGACATCACTGGATTGTTTTTTTCAAGAGGGTAGATAGAATTGAATCCAGCAAGGGAATGGAACTTGTACCATCAACATCAGGCGTGAGTGACATTGCAGCTTGCCCTCCATCTCCTGTTGCTGATGATCCTTCAGCTCTACCATCTCCCACCTCCTCTCCCTCCTCCAGTCAGTAAGTCTTCTTGCCTGTTCACTCGATGCCAGCTTCTGTATGCAGCTGTTGTACTGTACTTTTCAAGGTACGGTACTGTAAGATTAAAAACTTTTTTTATTTTTTGTGTTTGTTTTTTTATGTATTATTTGTGTGAAAAGTATTATAAATCTATTACAGTACAGCACTATATAGCCAATTGTGTTAGTTGGGTACCTAGGCTAACTTTGTTGGACTTACGAACAAATTGGACTTATGAACACACTCTTAGAACGGAACGTGTTCATATGCAGGGGACTCACTGTAATTAGAAAATTCTGGAGCCTCCAGCCTACATAGGTATTAACAATCCCCCTTGTTTTTCACCAGGACTCTAAATTCATAAGAACTTTGGGACTGGAGGAGGTGGGACAGAGCAGAGCTGACTGAATGGGGGAGGGGAAGAGAAGGCAGTGCCTTGCCTCAAGTTAGACCTTGTCTTCACCAAGGCTGTGACCTTGAGATGGCAGGTTGTTCTAGACTTAAACTGGGAGAGTGAATAACTGGAATGATGTGGAGCCCAGGAGGAGAATGACAGCTTACTTATACCCCCAGATTCCTGATCCAAGAATCACACTCATGTCCCTATGCTTTTGAGTTGTAGGAAACACTAAGAGGGCTTTTCCCAGTGGCAGAAACTTCCCTACAACTTTGGCTTTCTTTTGTGTGATGTAGTAGAAATCACAAGCCACAGCCTGAAATATAGGGGGATGTGACTCTACAGAAAAAGATTTAATGGGTAAAAATGGGGAGAATAAAAAGTGGAGGACTAAAGAAACTAAGGTGAACCTTTCTTTAAAGTGCCACTTAAAATTCCCCGGACTTGCGAAATAGTGGTCTTTTGGGATCACAGGCTATAGAAATGTAACTGCTTTGTGCTTTCTAAAAAGATTTGAACTCTTTTTCCAACAAAGGAATATCTAGTGTTTTTACACTGAATCAGCTGTAATGAAGGAATATGAAGAGCTGTCATGTGCTAATTAGGGAAAATTATCAGATATTCTTTTATATGATGAAGTAACACACTGAGCTGGTAATGCTATAGTACACACTAAATTACAATTAAAGGCCTTTCTGCTCCACCAGAATCTCATTTATAATATCTATGGAAATATTCTTTCTGCAGTTATTTCATTTATACTTCTTTTATCTAATTACTATAATATTGGTTCTGAATCATATTTTCCTAATGTACCCTGTTCAATTATAAAGTTATTTTCAAGTGCAGTTACTTTCTAATATCAAAGAATACCACTTGGCCATCTATGTCATTTGTCATGCTTCTTAATTGCAGATTGTTCCTGAGACATTTTTTCTCCACTTTTAAGTAGGGTGAAATTTCCATAAATCAAAATTTATTGAATTATCTCATTTCTTCAAAATATTAGCCTGAAATGAATGTCCTGATTGTGAGATTGCAAAATTAGATATTCCATACTTTGTGTATCTTTAATCCATGCCACTGTTTTGTTAGGTTTCAAGAAAAACATACACAGAGGCAATACTGTTAAACCCTAAGTGTTTTGTATTTTAGTTTATAGAAATAGTTTTGTTCTGAAGGGCTGTTCCGGACTTTGTTCTTTAGCTTGGAGTAGACTGAAGATTAAGAATATGGACACAGGAGAATATTGAGTCAATACAATATTAGCTTCTTTAAGACAGTTTCTTAAAGGTAAGAGGCACAAAGATTCTAAAAGTTGACAGTGTACTTTGGCATCCTACAAATCCATCAGTGTGATTCCCTGTGTGGGGACTGCATGGATCCTAGAAGATGGATGAGAAACCTGGTAGCCAGTCCATGAAATTTTACCTGTCTCTTACCATCTGGGCTCGCTAAGGATACAGGCGTATTGAGCAAAATGTTTTCACTGGTCAGAATTTAATGAATTTAGTGAGTGGGTTATGTCTTGATGTGAGGTTGTTTCCTAAAGATGTAAGGATGTAATGACTAGTCTCCAAGTTTTCAACTTAATCCCTTAAGAAGATCCGGAGCAATGTGTAAACATCCTAAATAGCTAACACTGCAGCAGTGTTTCAGGAATACTTACATTTAGCAAACAACCATTAAACTCAAAAGAGAGAAGTGTTTTCTATTGAAGAGAGTCTTTCTACTTATTTTGAATTTTCCAACCAGAAAAAAATGAAACTGTAAATAACTTCCCTCATTCTCCTTCTCTTATAAAGTGCTCTCTTGGTTAAATAACTCATTCAAATGAGCAACAGTCTGTTATTTGTATGCTTTTTTTTTTTCTTATTTGTGGTTTTTAAAGGACAGTAAGTGACTGGATTTCATGACAGTGTGTGATGGCGACCAGGATCCCCCATGTGATCTACTGGCTGGGCTAACCATGGAATCACCTGGGCTTCCAGGGAAGGAGGCCACAGTGCCAGTGGCCAGGTCCACCTCTCCTCAGTCCATCAGATGCCATGTCCACTTTTACCTGGACCAGCCCTCAAATGGTCACAAGGTTTTAAGGATTTAAAAAGAAAGCTCTTCCCTGCAAAGAATTTGGGAATGATGGGCTTTGGTCTTTCTTTAAAACTCTGTTCTTCATAATGAGCTGCCTAAGCTATAGCCAAAAGGATTTAGTACTTCACATTCTTTACTTATCGTATCTCTTTAGTTTTAAGATAAGAAATTGATGCAGGAACAGTTTTTGTAAGGGAGGGGGTAAATTACATTATTAAATGTGTATTAGTTATAAACATATGTGTTTTAGAATTAAGGAAATGAGGAAATTTAATTATTAGACTGGTCCTATGAGGCCTAGTCACTATGCCCTTGTCACATGTGAGGTCACTGAAATGTTAGATATCTTGTCCAAGGCCATATAACTAGTGAGGGACAAAGAATTCCAACCCAGAGCTGTGTGTTTGGACTACAGCACACGGCTCCTTTCAATACCTATAGCTGTCCTTTTCTTCACCTAGGTTTGGCCAGCTCCCCCCCCTTTATCTCTGCTTCCTCTCTGGCTACTCCCTGCCAGCACTCCTGTTGCAGCCACAGGGACTCTTCTCCAGCCCCCTGGAAGTCCTCTCACCTCCGAGCTCTTATACCCATAAGGATGTTTCTCTCTCCCCTTCTCAGGTTCTTCTTTACCTGGATAAATACTTATTGGCCTAGGTCTCAGCTTAAATACACCTTTTAGAGAAAGTCTTACCGTCACACCCTCATCTTCTAGACCAGTGCTTTTCAAAAGATTTTGACCTATAGTCAGAAATACATTTTGCCTCATGATTGAGCATATATGCTCACATGTATTGTACATGGTTTTCATTTCATTTTAGTTTTCTAAAGTGTGTAATTTAGTTTTTTTTAATATACTCACAGAATTGTGCTCTCATCATCCCTATCTAATTCCAGGGCAATTTTATCACTTCAAAAGAAGACCCTGTATATGTATATTTCTATGTATAAAACTGAAACAAATTTTATCCCATGAAATAATACTTTGCCTTACTTACTATAGGAGATGAATGCTGATATTGTCTGTTTTATTCCATCCTTTCCATTACATTAAAAACAATCTTGCAGTGACTCAATACATACATTTCATGTTCCATTACTGAGTTGTAAGCAGCAGTTTGGTAAGCCTTGTCCTAGACTACGGCAGGTCTCTCTGTCCCACTGGTCATAGCACCGTTTTCTTCCCCTCACATGACCTAGCACACTGGCCACTACTTGGTGAATATCTGCTGGCCCTGTTAAGACTATATTCTGGGAGGGCAGGGTCTAGATCTGCCTTATTTCTGACTGTGTATATCCCCAGTACCAGGTGCAGGGAAGTAGTAGGTACTCAGTAAATATATGTTGACTGAATAAATATTTGCCTTTGAAAGAGAAAAATAACCCTATACACTTATTTCTGGTTAGTGTTCACACAAGTAAAATAAAATGCAATAAAGCTATTCTCTTGCACTTACTACCAGTGTAAGCCAGGAGCAGTGTTGCCTCATCCTCCAGAGTAGGGATTTGGCCCTGAATTATCTGTATAAATGTCTCAGTGCTTCCTTTCACTTTGCCCTATAAATTCAGCTTCAGCAGTCCAGTCTCCAGGAGGGCCCTACCGATGAGCTCTATAGATGGCACGAGCAGTGTGGTCACAACAAAAAGCACTTAGCAAAAGCTTTTAGAAATAAAAGAATGCCATTTGCAGCAACATGGATGGAACTAGGGATTATCATATCAAGTGAAGTAAGTCAGAGAAAGACAAATACCATATGATATCACGTATATGTGGAATCTAAAAAAATAATATGAATGAACTTATTTATAAAACAGAAACAGACTTACAGACTTAGAAAACAAACTTATGGTTACCAAAGGGGATAGCAGGGGAAAGAGATAAATTAGGAGTTTGGAATTAACTACTACTATATATAAAATAGATAAATAACAAGGACCTAGTGTAGAGCTCAGGGAACTATATTAAATATCTTGTAATAACCTATAGTAGAAAAGAATCTGAAAAAGAATATATATATTATATATGTATGTGTATATATAATATATATAAAAATTATATCTCTATAACTGAATCACTTTGCTATACACCTGAAACTAACACCTGAAACTATACACCTGAAACTAACACAACACTGTAAATTAATTATACTTCAATTTTAATAATGGTTAAAAATTAAATTAAAGAAAAAGAAGCTTAAGGAGATGAGCTTATCTGACATAAGCATAAAAAAAAAAAAAAAAAAAAAAAAGCTTTGCTTTTGTTGAATCAGCCAGCAAGGACATTTCCTCACCCTCCCCTAGACCCCGCGCACCCCCTGCCCGTGCCTCTGTACCTGTCTTTGCCGGTCTCGCGCTTGAAGAGCTCATCAAACTGCAGCATCTTGTGGCGCGTGATCATGAAGGCCTTCAGCCGGGGTAGCACCTGGCTCAGGAGCTGCAGGTTGTTGTAGACCTGGCCCTTGCCGTCGCGCCGCATGTAGCTGCTGGGGCCCCAGAAGATGAACACGGTGCCCTGGCTGACGTTGAGCAGGTCGTGGCGGTTGCGGAGGATTCGCTGGAGGCTGGAATGCGCGATGACCCTGAGGCTGGTGCGATTGCCCACGTCGTGTCCGTAGCCGCGCGTAGGGGCATCATTCATGCGGATGACGCACTCAGTCTGGTCAATCCGGGGGCCTCGCAGGCTACGCAAGAGATGCCCCGAGCTCGTCACCAGGGCGCAGTCCCTGCAGTGCATTTTCAGGGGCTGCAAGAACGGGGAGAAGGACCCCATCAGCGGCAACACTCGCTTGGCACCAGCAGGTCACTTCCCTGCCTCCGAGGGCTGCCATCTTCGCTCTTCTCCCTCCTGTGCCGGAATACATCCCTTCTGCTATTACCTCATCCACCCCTACATTCTCTTCCAGACTGGTGACAGGGAGTACTGGACAACAGGGAAAGAGAGCCAGCGGTGACCTGTTGACCATTGGGCTCTGGGCTTTACTGATATTAATAGATCAAATCGTCATATCAACCCAGCAAGCTTGCTGTTACTGCCATTTTACAAATAATGATAACCCTAGGCTCAGAGATGTTGAAAAATTTGCCCAAAGATGCATAACTAGCAAGTAATGAAGTCATGCTTTCAAACCCAGGTCTTTCTGAATCCAAAGTTACCCGCAAGCTGAAGAAAAGACTATACTACAATTTGCTGTGACACTAGTTTTAATGCTCTTAACTCACCTTATTGGAAGTTAAGCATGTATCAGTGTTCTTGGATGCTGTACAAATATATTTATCCTAAACAGACATCGTCTAAGAATCATGTGAGAAAAGACATGCAAATTGTAACCCCTTAGAAGCCATAATTTTGAAATGACAATTATGAGAGTTTCTCCCATTTTAAGGGGAGAGGGAGAGAAATTGAGTCAGTCTATCTTCAAAAATGTAAAGAAAGCCTCAAGCTCATCCACTGTACTCGCGCCCTGTGGAAGTCCTGGCCCTATGGTGTCCACCAGGGACAACGCCAATGACAATGCTCATTTCAACATCCTGAACCAATGATGTACTTTCTGAACACCTACGTTCTTACAAGTTAAACATTTCCCTGTTCATGTTTAATGAGAAATTCTCCCAGTTGCTGTTTGAAGATAATGTAATTAGGGCCGGAGGCCCAGGACAGCAAGTGCACAAAAAAATGATAATCAAGAATGTTCTGAAGGACAGTTGCACTGTTAGATTTTCCCCAGAGCCTCTGCCCTTCCTCTCTGTTAACTCTGAACTGGACGCGCTGGCTCCCTGCAGTCTCAGAAAACTGGATCCAATTTAGGGCTGCGTATATACAGTCTTGTATTTACTCTTGGAGTTTCCTAAGCCATAGCTCTGTCTTCCGAACCAGACAGAGAGCACCGAGGGCGGTCACCTTCCCTCACTGCAGAGTGGCCAAGGGCACCCACATAGGCTGGTCCAGGCTTGTCTACACTACCTGTTAGCTATGGGACCTTGGCAAGTCACTAACCTCTGCAAGTCTCACTTTTCTCATTTTTAGCCGAGGATAATTGATGCCTCATTCCACTTTGATAGAATTAAAATGTACACAGTGGTAGGTTGAGCCATTTAAAATTGCCAATATTTGACCTGCGAAAGTAGCAATTGCATGGGGTTGAACCCAGTCCTTACCATAGGACGTGGCACGGCGTCATTCATTAAGTGAAGGCTGCTCTGGGGCTTTTCAGGCAGAGTGGAGCGCATGGTAGGTACGCACCATATCAGTGTGTACTGATCGCTCTGGGTTTCTAATTGACACATGGGCTTATGAAATGGCGATTCTACCACTGCAAATTCTCATCATTTCAACATCCTCATCATTTCTCATCTCAACATCCAGTTACTCTTAGGTGACAAATGTACTGGGCAGCAAGAATGCGAATGGAATGGAAAAACAGAACCCCTCAAAGTTTATACTTTACTGGGGGGCAGTAGGTCAGAGATGTGCAATGACGTGACACAATGGGGGGCTGTGCCGCACTGTTAGTTAAGGGGGCTGTTTAGAGCACAGCCGGGCTGGGGGCACAAAGGAAAGGGTGGTCAACTTAGTTAATATTTCTGATGTTCTCTTTGTGCCAGGCACTGTTCTGAGCTTTTTATATAATTGCATTAATTCTTCAACTAAACCTATAAGAAAGATATTACATCATCACCCCTGTTTTACTAAGGAGAATATTGAGAGGTAGAAGAGGAGCCCGGTTTGTTAGGGGGTGTTTGGGTTTTAGCATCCAAAGTCCTGTATCCTGGGAAAGCTCTACTCATGTGAAAACATTCCTACAAAGATGACAGGGGCATCTGCAAATAGCATGTGAGTAAATGATGATAAGGGTCAGGAGACCCAGGGTCTAAACAGACTTTATCACAAATTGGGTACTTAACTTTCTCACCCGTAAAACAAAGAGAGCACCAACTAGACACCTGTGGCCAGATGATATTCATTCGTTCATTCATTTAACAGACACTTATTAAGCACTTAACACACCCCTGAGGTACCGTGTAACTCAGTCTGTTTGCTTAATAAGGTCACTTTGCAAGATTTCATTCCACTGGACCCGAAAGCCATTGGGACCTGCTTTTTCCCCTCAGACTCACCTAGAACTATTATCCTGAATTTTCCAGTTTGATTTATAATTTCAAGACATTGTGCTCATTTTTACTGGGGAAAAAATTCTAAAGAAAGGTCCCAGCATTTCTTTCCCCATAATTAATTATTCTGCTGTGATTCTCAGAGCATAGGCTGCCTGACAGGTGAAACTTGTAACACCTCTGGAGATTCCAAGGCCTCTCTCTCTCTCTCTCTCTCTCTCTCTCTCTCTCCCCCCACACACACACTATGCCCATGTGAGGCCAGATGAGCACCCTTTCAGGGAAGGCCAAGGTTCCTGACTGTACCATACAGACCCTCTGTGATTACCGGGCGCCACCAGAACATGCTGGGGTCCACCTGGTCCCAGAAAGCCCTCCCTCATGAGTCCTGCCCACCTGCCTTAGCTCTGAGGTATTGATTACCTCAGGCAGCATCATCCTCTCTTTGAGTTGTACAGATACACCAAACAATGCAAAAAAGATCTAAGTCTGAATTATGCCTTAAGCGCCTTTCTTTAAGTGGTGCCAATAAAGTGACAATAGCTGTTCTAAACAATGTCACACTTCCTGCAGTTGAGAAGAGCATGTACCAAAGGCTGAATCACTTCTAAAGGCGGAAACGAAGTCTCTTTCCTGCATTCAGAGGGACTAAGGATATCTTGGGAGGCAGAAGAACTATACAAACTGTGGGACCCAGGTTCTTGGGATGTTACAGTCCCCTGAGACAGCCATGTTCCTGCACATCGAAGTACCATTATCATCCTGAGTGTCTTAATGACATGGGTGAAAATACTCATGCCTTGGTGAGTTAAGATTCCTGATGTAGTATTGAACATGTTCTTCCCTTAAACACTCAGATGCTGGGTTGATGAATCACTCCGCGGAGCATGGGAAGGTGAACTTGGGGCTCTGCCAGCAGGCCAGGGAGATAAAACTCCACCGAGGACAGGAGAGGGGAGGTGGTTCCTGGTGGACTCACTGTCTACCTACGCCTTCTCTCCTACTTTCTCACAGTATTCAGCTTCCCTGATTTTTGGGGACATTTTCCTTAAAGACTCATTTGGTGAGGGGTTCCGCCCTTTGTAGGAAACATGGGCACCCGTGTTAGGTCACTCCAACCTTGGTAATCTCTCTGGCTTCCTGACTTATGTAAGCACTCAATTAATACTAAATTGATTGATGGGTTGATAAGTGAGTGAATGAAAGCCAACCTCCAGGCTTCTCAGTCCTCTGAGAAAACCTCCATATATACAAAGAAGACATGATGTGATGCCCTAACCAACAATTCTCCTGCAGCCCTGTGCACTAATACCACGGGGAGAAGCAGGGGAGAGCACAGAGGAAGCTCTGTCTGCAGAGAAGGAGGCTGGACCATTTGCCTCCGGGCCACTCAGCCCAGGGAACCACAATGGCCAGAGCCCAGGGCACTGCTTGCAATTAATGGCTGACTGGGAGAATGGCCCAGGACACAGTTAGGGCCATTAAACCCAGCTGGTTATTAATCCCCAGTAAGAGCTTGATGCCAAGGTCATTAGGGCTGTTGTGCAGTGAAAAATGCTCAGGAAAATCTACAAGGCACGGAGCAGTTACCTCTTCTCCAGACCACTGATGCTCAGAGCAGCAGCCCATGTCCCAGGAGTGCGGTGCACAGGAGCCTATGGGGGCAGGTGGGTTGGCTTCTAGAGGAAGTGCATGTGCGTGCACACACACACACACACACACACACACACACACACACACGGGCACACGCAATGCATCATCCCAGTTCCTAGGACAGTGGCTGCAACTCATTGGGGGCTTATGAATGTCTTAGAATATTGGGGATATTTAGAATATTTTAGAAGGTGTGAATAAACTTCTCTTTCCACCCCCGACTCCTGGGAAAAAAACCCCACAATCAGGGGACGGGGAGAATGACAACTTTCATCACAACTTGCTCCTTTGGGCCGCGGTGACAGAAGCAATTCCTGCTTGAGAAAGCACACTCAGGGAATCCAGGTCTGATTTCTGTCACAGCCCGAAGAGCAAGAGCAGAAGACATTCTCCCTGCGACCCAGTTGATGCCTCCTGAGCCTTTCTTAAAAGAACAGAACAGGCTAAGTCCAATTGAACTTGACACCTAAAACACTCAGTGACGTCCTTGCAAACATTTGCAGCACGGCAATCTCAGGCTTCACTTTAAAAAATTCTGATTTATTGGGCAGAGAGAAAGCCACCTCAGAACATAATGTCCATTAGTTTGGTAATGAGACCAGTCTTGCTCTGGGAGCTGATTGTTGGTCTGGAGCAAACATAAGATATATTAAATGGTTTCGCAGGTTTCAAGATTCTCTGCACTTTCCAATCTGATATTTTCCAGTAATTACTGGGCTTTTATTACCTGTCAACCTCCGTTTACCCTGACACTGGGTATAAGTCGCTCTGGTTATTTAATACGATTCACTGGAAAAAGTGTTACTCTTCCAAGTTGCTCCTCTCCCTCTTGTTCAATGAAAGCCCTCCCATCAGCAAGAAGTCCTCCTCCCTCCAACAGAGCCACTTTCCATGATTTCCATCCACTGGCTGGCTAAGGATGAAGGAACTCCTTGGGTAGGAGGAAGTACTGAGCAGTGTTTAAAATATGGCCTTTGGAGTCATTGGCTTCGAACTTGCTTCTTCCACTCCTTAGGTGGATAATTTGGGGCAAATTGGCTTAGATTCTCTGAGCTCCAGTTTCTTCATCTGTGATCTGGATATAGTAAAGTCAGTCTCAAAGAAAAGGTTTGCTTTTTCAATTAATGGTGTGCCTTCCACCCAGCTGCTCAAGACAAAATTCAAGGATTTTTCTTGACACCTCTTTCTCTGCCCCCTACAACACATCCAGTCCTATTGGATCTCTCCTCCTATAGATGTCCCAAATCCTAGCTCTTCTCACCATCCCTGCTGCCACCCACTTCATCAAAGCCACCATCATCTCTCTTTAGTTCCTGCTGCACACTTGTAACTCTTTACTTCCCTCATTCCATCCCTCCTCTATATTCCTGCCTCCACAAAGCTCCTGGGGTGACCTTTAATATGTAATTACCAGAGAGTTCTGTACAAGATGATGCCAATACCATACTGTTTGATTACTATAGCTTTGTAATATAGTTTAAAACCAGGGAGTGTGATGCCTCTACTTTTTTCTTCTTTCTGTTAATTACACTGCCATATCTCCATTTCCTGTTGTCTGACGTGATTTATATTATATAGTATAATAATTTATATTATTTCCACACCCAGGACACTCTTCTCCTGGTCTTTGCATGATGACACCTTCACCTTCTTCAGGTGTTACCTCAAACCACCTCCCCAGAGAGACCTTCCCTGACCCCTTAATATTTCCACTGCCCTCCTTTGCCATCTTCTGTCACTGTCTCCATTATCCAGACTTCTTTTTTTTAACCTTTTTTTTTTTTTGGTTGCACCATGCAGCATGCAGGATCTTAGCTCCCCGGCCAGGGATTGAACACGGGCCCCTACAGTGAAAGTGCTAAGTCCTAACCACTGGATTGCCAAGGAATTCCTTATCCAGGCTTATTTTTAAACTCAAGCATCACTACCTAAAATAATCTTAATTATGGCTTGTGTGTTTACATGTTTATGGCTTTCTCCCTTACTAGAATGTAAGCTCCAGGAAAGGTGAAGCTTTGTCTTGTTCACACTTTGTCTTCAGCCTCAAGAACAGTACTGAGAATAAAGAAAAAGTTCAACAAATATTTTTGAATGAATGACTGAAGGATAAACCATGTAGCACCTACCACAGTGTCCGGCACATCAACAGTATGAAAGAAATGTGCTTACTGTATTTGTGTCACCATTCTACTAGTAACCAGTCCCTGATATTTTTTTTTGTCTGGGTGAGTAGGTTGATATATTCTAAAGCACAGTACTTGAATTCTCCTGCATATGTCATAACCACCTTCAGCACTAGGTGACCTTCAAAGAGAAGTCCAGGAAATCCCATTTGTTTTTTAAAATTTTTAATGGAATTGCGTTCTATTTTTTTTACATGTATTATATATTTTTAATGTCTTTTGACAACTTTATTGATATATAATTTACATACCATAAAATTCACTCATTTTAAATGTAAATTCAATGATTTTTAGAATATTTACAGAGTTGTATGACCATCACCATGATCTAATTTAAGGACATTCCTGTCATCCTGAAAAGATGCACATCCTTACCAACACTTGTTATTTTTCATCTTACTGATAACAGCCATTCTTACAGATATGAGGTGTTATCTCACTGTGGTTTAGTTTTGCATTTCCCTGATGATCAGTGATGTTGAGCACCTTTTCATGTACCTGTTGGCCATCTGTATGTCTTCTCTAGGGAAATATCTATTCAGATCCTCTGCCCATTTTTTCTTCCAGTTTTATTGAGATAAAATTGACATATAGCACTGTATAAATTTAAGGTGTACAGCATAATGACCTCTGCCCATTTTTAAACTGGATTGTTTGTTTGTCTGTTTTTTGCTATTGAGTTGTATGAGTTCTTTATATACTCTGGATATTAACCCCTTATCAGATATATGATTTGTAATATTATCTCCCATTCAGTAGGTTGCCTTTTCATCTTGTTCACGGTTTCTTTTGCTATGCAGAAGCTTTTTAGTTTGATGGAGTCCCACTTGTTTATTTTTGCTTTTGTTGCTTTTGCTTTTGGTGTCAGATTTGAAAAACATCATCACCAAGACCTATGACAAGTAGCTAACCACCTATGTTTTCTTCTAGGAGTTTTATGGTTTCAGGTTTTATGTTCAAATCTTTAATCCATTTTGAGTTAATTTTTGTGTATGGTGAAGAGGGCTGTCCAGTTTCTTTCTCTTGCATGTGGCTGTCAAGTTTTCCCAATACCATTTATTGAGGAGGCTGTCCTTTCCCCTTTGTATATTCTTAGCTCCTTTGGTGTAAATTAATTGACCATAAATGCATGGGTTTATTTCTGGGCTCTCTAGTCTGTTTCATTGATCTGTGTGTCTCTTTTAATGCCAGTACCATACTATTTGATCACTATAGCTTTGTAATATAGTTTGAAATCAAGGAGTGTGATGCCTTCACTTTGTTCTTCTTTCTCAAGATTGCTTTGGTTATTTGAAGTTTTTTGTGGATCTATACAAATCTTAGAATTGTTCTCTTTATTTCTGTGTAAAATGCTATTGGAATTTTCATTGTGTCCTTGATTTGCATTTTCCTAATGACTAATGATGTTGAACATCTTTTCATGGTCTTATTTACACCATTACTTTTCATGTTTCTAATTCCATCTATTGCACCCTATCTCTACCCCAAATAAGTTCCACCATGGGTAGGTGATTCTATTGAACTCTAAGTCAACATTCTGTTGACTTCTGCAGGAGTCTTGTATGTGCAGGACCTACAAGCCAGAGGAGGGTGCAGAGTCTATGTGCATGGAAAATAAAGAGAAAGAGGGGCTATTTAATCAACACCTTTAAGTCAGGAGAGGTAAATCCAAACTGAAGAATTTGTCTGGGACATATGTTTATATTTAAATCAGATTTTGTAAAAATAGAACTACCATTTGATCCAGCAATCCCACTTCTGAATACACATATGAAGGAGACAAAATCAGTCTTTTGGAGAGATATCTACACTTTAATGTTCACTGCCACATTGTTCACAGTAGCCAAGATATGGAAACTCTATAAGTGTCCATTGATGGATGAATGGATAAAGAAAAATGACAAATAAAGAATACTATTCCACACAATGGAGTAGTATTCAGCTATGAAAAGAAGGAAATTCTTCCATTTACAACAACATGGATGAACCTAAGGGACGTTATGCTAAGTAAATTAAGCCAGACAGAATACTGGATGATCTCACTTATATTTGGAATCTGGAAAAAAAAGTTGAACCCATAGAAAGAAAGAGTATAATGGCAGTTGCCAGGGGCTGGGAGGTAGGGTAAATGGGCAGATGTTGGTCAAAGGGTACAAAATTTTATTTATAAGATGAATAAGTTCTGGGGATCTAATGTACAGCATGGTGACTGTAGTTAATAATACAGTATTGTATACTTGAAATTTGCTAAGAGAGTAAATCTTAAGTGTTCTCACCACATACACACCCCCCCCACACACACATAAAAGGTAATGTGAGGTGATAGACATGTTAATTAATTTGATGTGGTAACCACTTCACAATGTATATGTATATCAAATCATCACATTATATACTTTAAGTATATACAATATTATTTGTCCATTATACCTCCATAAAGCTGGGAAAGAAAAGAAAGCCAGATTTTGATAATTAAAGTTAGAAAATTTACCTAATCATATTATATTGAAATGAATTTTCTAGAATTACAGAATAGAACGAGTGGCAGAAATCTCAGAGATTAAGTGGCCCAGTAGTTCTCTGAGCAAGGTTCCTCAACCAGCAGCAACAACAAAGTCTAGAAACTTTCTAGAAATGCAAATTCTCAGGCCCCACCCTAGAACTTCTGAATCAGATGCTCTGAGGTGAGGCCCCACAATCTGTGCTTTAGCAACACAGGTGATTCTGATGCATCCTCAAGGTTAAGAACCCCTGGACCAGGACAGTACCTTCATTTTATCAAGGAAGAAGCTGGAACTCATGAGGTTATGTGATTTGCTCAAGATCACACACTAAGGGCAGCACCTGGGATAAAACCCCCGGTCTCCTCACTCCACAAATCTAAGAAAATTCACCTGTGTCCGTAGATTGTTCAAAATCACTGGGAACTCACTGAAAAGGAGTCATGAATTAATAGTTTACTTAAGATGGAACCTACAAATGGAAGTGATATGGTGGAGACAGTTGAATAAGAAGGAACATCCCTTATGTGATATGCTGCCCTCAGCAGGGCTGCCGGCCTTTGCACCACCTGCCTGCTTATTTGGAAGGAAGAACCAGGAATAGCTAGAGAGCATCCAAACCCTCTACTACAGGGAAGATGCTGATGCTTGTGTATGTCTGGGGACTGCTCTTGCCACAGAAGTTGGGCCACTGGGGCTTCTCTCCAGCACAGCCTCTCAGAGGCATGGCCAGTCAGGACCCTCCTGTCTGTTGTGGGCTGAATTGTGTCCCCCTGGAAAACATATGTTGAAGTTTTAAACCCCAGTACCTGTGAAGGTGACCTTATTTGGAAAAAAGGGTTTTGGCGGATGTACTTAAGATGCAAATCAAGATGAGGTCATACTGGATTAGGGTGGGTCCAGTCACTGGTGTCCTTATAAGAAGAGATCAGAGACACACAGAGACACACAGGCAGAATACTATGTGGTGACCAGGCGGAGACTGCAGTGATTCATCTACTGGCCAAGAACTCTGAGGATTGCCCCCAAGCCCCAGAAGCTGGAAGATGCGAGGAAGGATTCTTAGAGCTTTGAGAGGCAGTGGGACCCTGCCAAAACCTTGATTTCAGACTTCTGGGCTCCAGAACTGTGAGAGAATAAATTTCTGTTGTTTTAAGACACCCAGTTTGTGGGAATTTGTTTTGGCAGCTCTAGGAAACCAATACACTGCCCCCAACAAGTTCTTTACTCTCTGTCTTCCAGCCTCCCGCCAGTGCCCCAGCCAGCAAGGCTCTGTCCTGCAGCTTTCACCTTTATAATTCACTCTCTGCACAGCTGCCAGAGGGAGATTTTAAAGCATAAAGCACCTACTCCCACCTTTTTAGAAAAATAAAATCCAAATTCTTTACTTGGCTGGAGTCTTGCCTACCTCATGGACCTCAACTTGTTGCCTCAGTCTCCAGGCCCACGGACCGCCGAGCTCCTTTCTGCTTCTGGGAGAGATAAGACAGTCCTTCTTTTGTCTCTGGCCTTTGCGTCCCCTGTTATTTACACGCCTGGCCCCTTCTCATCTCTCATATGTCAGATTAAAAGCCATCTCCTCCAGGAAGCCCTCCCTGACTGCTCTAATTGGAGGTGGCCTCCCTCACTTATTACATAACAAAGATATTAACGACTAATAACACTGACAAAATGTTCAGCTCATGTAAGGCACTGTTCTAAGCACAGTACATGCATCATCCAACTTAATCCTGAAACAGCCTTGAGAGGCAGGTTCTACCATTGTAATTTTATCAGATGAGGAAGTTACACAGATTAGTCACCTATCATGATCCTGTTTATTTCCTTCATGGCACTTTCCACAATCTCTAATGATTTACATTTTTAATTTCTTTATTGTCTGTCCCCACCACTAAAACATCAGTGCCATGCGGGCAGAGATCATGATGTATGCATGGCATACAACAGGTGCTCAAGAGGTAAAGAAACCTCCTAATACATCACTACCTTACTTTTTCAGCAAGCAGTAGATTTTTCTCTGTCCAGAAGGGGTGTGGATGAGCTGTCAGCGAGACAACCCTGTTTCTAGAGCCCATTTCTTCTCTGAAATGCTGGTACAATGGTGATGTTACACCCTGACTCACTTCACAGCCTTTCAAATAACTCCCTGATGTGATTTCCTTCAAAGGTCACTCATATGCAATTATTTCCTCTAGGAGGAGATTGGATATAAAGGCCCCCTGTGCTCATTAAAACAAACAAAAAGCTCCATTTTCATTAGAGGAGTGAAAGTTAATGCTGCCAGACAAGCCTGATTCCACAGAACTGGCTTCTTTGGCCTCTGCTACACTTGAAAGTGACCTAAGGTAAATACGGCATGGCCTGAATCTGGGAAGAGCACTAATAATTGATGATCAAAGGCAAGGTAATTATGAGAACTCGGGAGTTCCACAAATAGCTTAGTTAAATGGAGGGAAGAAAGCCAAGGTTTCAGGTGACCAAATGAGAAAAAAATCTAATTGAACAAAACATTAAATTTATAACATTAAAGTAGACAGAACACTGTCTTGAGTCAGACTTGGGTTTGAATCTCAGTTCAGTCATTTATTGGTAGGTGCTTCCCTACTCTCAGTCTGTTTTCTCTTCTGTAAAATAGCCATAGTAGACACTAAGCAAGGAATAACTATTATTACTATCATGGCTTAATCATTATAGATAAAAAAGACGCCTCCTGAATAACCTGCTTCATCCTCTCCCCTCGTGTCTGGTCACTCCCTGAGCCTGCGAACTCAACCTCCTTCACCTCTGTTGAGTTTGATCATTTCTATCCACCCATACATGGCTTCTCATTGACCCCTCCCTGGTTCAACCCACGATCTTTGCCCAGTCACTGCCATGTCTCTTAGCCAGTCCTACCACACCCATTCCTGTCTATTCCCCAGGCAGAGTGGCCTTTCTAAAATGCACATCTAATTAAGTCCTGCTTTCGTTTAGTGCCCCTATATGACCTCCATTGCTTTGAGGACGAGATCCTTCCAGTGGCTTACCAGGCCCTGATACCTTGCCAAGTCCTACTGTATGCCCCACTCTCTTGTAGATCTCTACACTCTAGTCACACTGACTTTGACTCTGTAGTTCCTTGTAGCCCCAAGTGGCAATATTCATAAGACTTTGCCTCAGGGCCTTTGCACGTGCTTTCCCTGGAACCTGATAACCTACCTGGCAGAGTTATTTTATGCGCTAATAATAACAACATTCAAAGTTTCCCTCCCCTGTATCCTCTCCCCATTTATGACTTTTGTAATTCTTCATCACTCGTTCAAAGTACCACTTCCTTGAAACCTTCCTTAAACTCCAAGATTAGCTTAGGATCCTGTTTCTTCCTTTATAATTCTCATCATATCTGCAATCATTGATTCAGTGTCTCTCTTCCCCACAAAATGGCAAGGTTCTTAAGAATTGAGTCTATATCTGCGTTGAGTTTAGGTCACCAAAATATCCCCAAGACCTAATATATAGTAGGTACTCACTAAATATTTACTGTACAAGTAACCAAACTAGCTCATGCAGCCGAGGGGGCCATTCCAGAACCAAGGCCTCTCCCAGGCTTTCTGTTTGGGTTTTCATTTCCATTGATAAGCTCAAGTGTAGACCAAGGAACAAACTCATCCAAAATAGATTATTTACTTTGGTGCAAATACTCATTTTCCAGAATGACTCATTATTTGGGGTTCTGGACATTGACTAGTGCCAGGTAGCTAATAGCCAGATTGCATTGGTGTTGATACTCTGGTTCTTGGGCTGATGGTTTGCTTATTGAACTGCATACTTTAGGGGCTCTGAGAATGAAAGAATGGCCATCAGCAGCCTGGATAACTCAGCACCCCAGCTGGGAACACATGAGTAAACAAAATCGTAATCTTTCACTTTGCCAAGCTCAGTAACAGTGTCATGATGAGCTACCAGCAAAACAGCCATTAGTTAAATAAATAAAGCACAAGGCTAGAAACAGGATTGCTGATGCAGGCACAGTCTCCTCTTTTGCTGACCATTGATGGACATTATACATGATGCACACCCTGGGCCCCCTGCTTTAATTTGCTAAATATGATGCATCCTCTGGGCTGCATGACTTACTTTGTATTAGTGACAAATCACCTTTTCTTCTTTTCCCATTTCATTTGCTCACCAGATAGTTATTAAGCACCTACTGCCTGTGTAATGGGACCTCTTGGGCAGGCTGCCCATATACAACTGTCTTCGGTCCTCTGGTGATACTCAGACTCAGAGAGGAGACCTAAAGTACAAGGAAGCTGATTCCTGGCAAGAAGAGACAGCAGTGTCCCAGCTCCTTCAAGAAGCCTGGGGGTTGGTGAAGGCAGATAGGTTTGATAAGGTGAGAGAGATTCAGGGTTAAGAAAGGTTTCTTTTGGGGAGGTGCTTTTTTTTTTTTTTTTTATAAGAAACAGGGGAGGGACTTCCGTGGTGGCGCAGTGGTTAAGCATCCAACTGCCAATGCAGGGGACACGGGTTCAAGCCCCGGTCCGGGAAGATCCCACATGCCATGGAGCAACTGGACCCGTGAGCCACAACTAGTGAGCCTGTGCTCTAGAGCCTGCGAGCCACAAGTACTGAAGCCCCTGCGCCTAGAGTCCGTGCTCTGCAACAAGAGAAGCTACCACAATGAGAAGCCTGCACACCGCAACGAGGAGTAGCCCCCCTGCTCGACACAACTAGAGAAAACCCACGTGCAGCAATGAAGACCCAACACAGCCATAAATAAATAAATTAATTAATTACTAAATAAATTAATTAATTAAAAGAAATAGGGGAGATTTTTACCTGGTCTTCTTTTCTTGATATTTGGCTTCATCTATTTATGTTAGATCTTTCTTTAGACTATGCTCAAGCATATTAGTGGATTCATAACTCCTGGCGACTTTCAGGACCTTGACTCATGGCCTCAGCCATCCACTCCACGGAAATGTCTCCCATATTCTGGTTCTTCCTCCATCTGTACCTGGATCCCAACTCCCTGCAGTCTTGTGGATTATATTTATTTCTATTGAGGATACCAGTAAAAATCAGGTCCCATAAGTGCCAAAAGAACAACGATAGCTACCAGTCTTTACAGAGAAACTTTCTATATTGCCATTATTAAATCAGTTAACCCCAAAGTAAACTGGCAAGGTGTATATTACCATCTTGGTTTATATTATGAGGAAACAGAGGTTTGAGGTTAAATTGCTCAAGGTCATAGTTTCAAAGGCCCAGCCTGTATTGGTACTGAGGTCAAACTCACTCCCAAGTGTGGGCACGCTTTGTACAGGACAGGACAGGCAAAGAACTGAGTGGAAAGATTGCAAAGCAAAGATGATCAAAGGGTCTTAAAGGAAGATTAAAAGAAGCCTATGTAGGCAAAGGACTAGTTAGGTAACAAAAATGGCAGGAAAACATAGAAAGCATTGGAAAACAGAAATTGGAGACACTAGGTGACACAGTGGCTGTATGATTTCTTAGTTAAAGAGAAATTTAGCAGAACAGCCTAGAATTCTGGAGGCATTCAGTGCAGGAACAAATGTTTCCACAGCTCTCAAAAGCCATCAGTATATAACACACTGCATTATAATAAGTGCCATTCATAATGGGGATCTTAAGTCTTCAAGAAAAGCTTAAATTAAGTTAAGCTTTGTTCACTTAGGTAGGAAAGTATAAAATCAATTTGGAAACTTCAAAAATAATTCAGACAAACACGATTTTGCACTAAAAGGGACTGTGCTTTTGTTCTTTTAAGCTTCATTTGCTCATAAAACTCATTCCTCAACCATGCTTCAAAATGAGGCGCTAGACAACTTTGAAAAGTTGTTGCTGAAGGGTAAATAAGCTCTTCTTTCCTCACTCGGGTGTGAGAGACTCTCCACCAAAATTCATGCTTTCCCTCCACAGTGTAGTCATAGACAGAAACGGCTGCCCAGTCAGGACTACATTTCTCGTCCCCATGCTTCTAGGGGGAGGCACATGCCTCCCCATGGAATCGGAACAGAGGTCACTGAAGAAATCAAGCAGCAGGTGCTTTCTCTACTCTTCACCCTTCTGCTGCCTTGGTATACATGGCACCGTGAACTTGGAAGCGCTGTGTCAAAGATGGCAGAGCCAACGAATGGAAAGAGACCAGGTCCACGAATCATTGTTTGGATGAGAGATATCAGTTACGCTCACTTCTTTGACTATGTGAGAAAAAAAAAAAACTGTCCTTTTGAGCCATGATGCATTTTTTGGATCTGTTTATGAAGCAGGCAGTGCAACTGTAACTATCACATCAGGCAGCCAGAAAACTTTCTTTTTTGCAGACTTATTTTACCAAGTGGCTAGAGTGCGGGAACCACGTTTTCTTTCTAAATTACAGCTCTGATGACGTCACTCCTGCTCAAAGATTTTCCATAACTCCCTGTTACTTACAGAGGGGAAGTCTACATTTCTAAAAGTGACCCTTCATATCTTATTTTTTACCGGTCCATTTCAAGAATGCTAAATTCCCCCAAACTGGACCACCACTCATTTATCCAAACGTGCCATGTCCTGGTCTTTGCCCACAGAGTGGCCGCCACCCCCAACTCCAGTCACTGAAAGCCAACCTGCCATTCAAGTCCTCCATTAAGGCCATTTGATCAACAAAGTTGTCCTTAATTCTGATTGCTCGGGTTCAAATCCCATCACTTACTAACTAGTGACCTTGGGCAAATTTCTCAACTTTCCTGTGCCTTAGATTCCTCATGCATAAAATAATGGTAAGGACAGAACGTCCCTCATAGGGCTGTGAAGGTTCATGAATCCACAGGGGAGCCGCCGCTTGCTCTTCAGTGAACTCATGAGCCCTCAGCGTATCTCACACTTCATACTGAAAATTATTTTTTCCCCAGTTTTAACCATTCTTGTGTCACCTCCTTGGGAGGCAGAATAACTTTTTAATCTTTGTGTCCCCACACCATCCCACAAGGTGACTTAAATACAGAAGATGCCTAATATGTGGTAGTTGAATAAATGAACATAGGAATTTCTAAAGCTGCAGGAACTGGGTTTCATCCTTCCATTCACCCATGATTTGCTCAGAGGACCATGATGTCTTCCTCTAGTTTGAATTCTAATCAGAGAATGACAAGGCTTCTTTTTAGTATCCTGAAGTTCTGAAGAAGCTTTGATCATTTTCTGACCTCCAGAGAAAGTATCCCCCCCTTGAGCACAGGGACCTGTTTTACTAGGAAGTTTGCTTCAGCTTTGAAGGTATGAAACTTAGTAAGTTGCTCTGGCCACGCTGAGCAGAGGTGGACATTTTTGTCTTTTGTGCTAATTCCTGGGCATGCCTGAGGTGTCTGAGTTACCCAGAATTTGTCTTCAGAGGCTATAGGAGGGTTAAGTAATTTGAGGCTGGAAGGACTAAATATCCTTCAGAGCTGACAGCACAGGGGGCCAGGGCAGGAGTCAGTGAAGGAAGGCACTGGTAAATACAGAGCCTGACAGACCGGATTCCCCACTGGCCTGGCCCGGCTCATTCTCAGTCACACTCAGGGCTGACATGGTGTTCGTTTCAAAAATAAGACTTACAAAAAAAAGAAAAAAAAAAGACTTACTCTTAGACAGAGAAAGACAAATATCATATGGTATCGCTCATGTGTGGAATCTAAAAATTGATACAAATGAACTTATTTACAAAACAGAAACAGACTCACAGACATAGAAAACAAACTTACGGTTACCAAACGGGAAAAAGTTGGGGGGAAGGATAAATTAGGAGGTTGGGATTAACATAAACACACTACTATATATAAAATAGATAATCAACAAGGACCTATTGTAATAACCTATATGGGAAAAGAATCTGAAAAAGAATAGACATATGTATATGTATAACTGAATCACTTTGCTGTTCACCTGAAACTAACACAACATTGTAAATCAACTAGACTCCAAAATAAAGTTAAAAAACAAAAACAAAATAAGACTTATTTATGACAGATGCCAGGATTGTAAATCAGTCTTCAAATGCAGGAGGACACGTCTCTCTAGAACACTGTTGGTGTTTAAAGATATGAGAACAGTGAAACTCCCCCAGTCTTTAAATAATATTTGGTACTAAATTATCCCACCTCCGAATGGATTTTTCTCCTTGGATGGCACATAGGAGTATCAGCCTCAACACATCTGGCACTGAACGCATCTTCAGTCTCCCCAGAGCTGCCACTCTTCCTCTGTCTCAGTGAAGGTCTCAGCTCCACCCAGCTGCCTGTGCCAGAAACCTGGGAGTCCTACTGAACCCCTCCCTTTCCTTCTCCACCTCAACCAAACAATCCTTCGTCCTCAGTTTCTCTCAATTCTGCTCACTTCTCTCCATTCTTACTGTAAACACCCCAGTTCAGCCCTCCACCATCTGTCACTTCAATTACTGCGACTCTAGTTACAACTGTGGTTTATTTGCCAGGGTCCCTTGCTAGACTACAAATGCCATAAGGATGTTGCCTTATCCAGAGCTTAGCCCAGAGTCTGACCCACAGTGGATGCTCAATAAGTGGTCACTCATCTCAAGTTCATGCTTCCAGCCATTAGAAGAGGCCAATGGGAAACGGACGTAGACCTTCACTCCTGTCCCCAGTTTCAGGTCCCCTGAGATGGGTCATAAGCCCCACATCTTAAGTATAAAGCAACATGAACCCACTTCAATTTATCTTCAGTGTAAAGGGCAGTGTTTATTTTTGTTGTAAGTGACCAGAAGGCAGGGAATATATCCTTTTGGGATTAATTGCATGATAGAAGCTTGAAAGGACCCATAAGCACTGTGCAGTGGAAGCTGGCACATTTTTGCTCTCCTCTCTGTTACTAACACTTATTGTTTTCTGTCTCTAGAGTGGAGGTGAAGGGACCCTTTGTCAGCACCACTCCTCCAGGCTCCTTCCATCAGCTGGGGAAACATTCACACTGGAGCAAAGGGTTCTTGGGTAGCTGATGACCCCAAACACTGTATCCCTGCCTGAGACCTCTGTCTGCCTTTCTCTTATCACCTTAGGGATGGACAGTGGGGCCAGGGCCAGACTCCAAGAATATGTTTGGCAGCAGAACACTGGAACCAAACACATTCCCATTCATTCATTCATTAGTTCAAAATACATTTCTTAGTAGCTTACTATCTTCCAGGTACAATTCCACGTGCTAAAGACATAAGAGTGAGCTGACCAGACAGAACCTCTGCCATGATGGAGGCTACATACAAACTGGGGGGACACATAGTAAACTGATAAATAGGTTGACTTTGGAGAGCACGGGATTATGTCAGCGGCTCCTTGGCACATGGAGCCAGGGCTATTTCCCCTGCCCCGGAGAGTCACTAAGTTTAGCCCTTTGAACTCCTCTCAATGACACCTCTGCAAGCCAGTGCCAAGGCTGGAATTAGGCTTCTGAGGTGAATCAGTCACAGCTCCACACAAAAGCAGCCCAGCCAGGATGCATATGTGGACTTTCTAGAAAGCAATTTTAAATGCAATCGGCCATGCTGTGCCCTTACATGGTGACAGTGGGATTAGCGAGAAGGAGGGGGAAATTAACTGAAGAAGAGCTGAGGCTGATCCAAAGCGCTCGCAGGGTCTGAGCACGAAGGTCCCCTCCGCTGCTAAGGAGGGCCAGGAGTCCCTCCTTAGTCATATTTCCCAGGGCTCTTTTCCCCATAACAGTGGCAGCAAACAAGTCAAAGGCGGCATGACATTTACAAGAAAGAAAGAGCATCCTTGGGAGGTGAAGGAACTTGTCCAAGGTCACAGAGTGAGTCAGTGTCAACGCTGGGACTAGAACTTGGGCTAAAACTTCCAGCCCAGTTTCCTTCCCAATATGCAATGCTGCCTCTTAACAGAAAATCTTAGGGGTGATACTCTTTCCCAAAACTAGTTTGGACAAGTGCCAGCCTCCCTAAAGAAATGAGTGCGCATTGTGATAGGAGACTGAACTGACCTGCCTGTATTTACATGTTTACTATTTTATCATCTGCTGAGGGGAGTGGAACCTCTGAGCCAGGTGGTCTTGGCAGGTGGGGCTCTGCAGTTGGAAAGGAGGAGACTGCCTGTGGGAGGAGGGGCCGGATGGGGGAGGGGGGCCTGGGTGATTTGACCCAATGGGTAGAGCCACCCAAGTATCTCACTGTGTCTGCAGAAGCACCCCACGTTCCAGACCTTTCTTAACCATATTTCCTGATCAAAATCCATCTAGTCCATGATCCATCTTTTCCAAAACTATTCCAGGTATGCAGAGAAAGCTGATTTTCACCAAGTAAATTGTGTCCAGGTATAAGAATGGTTTCATTATAATCTCTTCAATTCCTTAAGCCAACAGAGTGACTGTGGTGGAATGTCAGGCATTTAAGCATCCTTGGAGTGGGACAGGGGCGTGTGTGTGTGTGTGTGTGTGTGTATGTGTGTGTGTGTGTGTGTGTGTGTATGAGACAGAGAGAGAGAGAGAGTTTTCAGAATAGATGGAACTTTTTCAGCACATTTCAATGACTATGATATTTATGCCTAAGATAAAGGGAATCCACAGAGGGAAAGCTGGGGACCAGAGGTGGGAGACAGAGGAAGTTAGAAGGGGCACAGGGCCTGGGAGGTGACCTGGCCAGTATTCAGGTGACATAGAAAGGCAGGTCACAGCTGGTGGGGTCAGAGGACAGGAAACGTCTGTGAATCCCTGCACTGGGAAGCTGGGGATCTGGTGCTCCATGGACTGTTACGGTCTGTGTTGGCTCCATCTAGGCAAGGCTTGGGACAGCTGTCTGTGCGGTGCCACCTGCTGCCTGCAAGTACTGTGGACTTTATAAACAAAGCTCATATCCTGACCGGTCTCCACAGGTAGGTACACTGCCTCCTTTCTTCTATGCAGAGAGTTTCTGGGCCCCAAACGTCAAAATCCCCAGAAACAGACTCAGTCATTGAGATCTTCACTGGCCTTTGAGAGGTGAGATGCTCTCCCTACTCACAGTGATACACCTGCCATCTGAGCTCTGAGGTCCAGCGGGGACACAAGTTTCTCACCCCTGGGAGGACACTGCTTCCTGTCCTTGACCTTCAATGCATCCCACAAGGTTCTGTACTAGGAGAGAGGCTCTGACTGTTTGGGGGTATCAACATGAATCAACTCATTCATTCATTCCACAAGTATTTCCTGAGTGTCAACTCTTGCCAGGGAGCACGTTTGATACTGGGAAGTCAACGGAAAGTAAAGTAGCCATGCATTTCTGCCTTCATGAAACATATGGTTTAGTGGAGGAAACAGATGTTAATCAAATAATTGCACAAATACATAATCATAAACTAGTAAATGCTAGGAAGTCAAAGCATAGCATGTTATGAGAATATTTCTGGCGGGAGCTGACCCAGTCTAGTGTTGGGTGTCAGAATCCTGTGTGGTCCTGGCTTCTGAGATGCCCCCAAGCTCCCAAGCCCACACCATCCTTTCCTCCACTCCCCTGGGTCTGGACTGTGGCTAGTTTGTTGGGCTTTCTCAGAATTGTCACCGTGACAGTGACCCCTTTACCTGTGTGAGCTGTACGTAGCCAGCATTAGCACAGGACACCTGCTTAAGGCACCCAGATCACTCCCCCTTTTAAAATCATTTCACCTGCTTTGTAGCTCATGCCCTTCTAGCTGTCTCTGCACTGGCCCAATTCTGCTAGACCCCAGGCTCAGCCTCTCGCTTCTCTGCCCACGCTGTGTAAACACAGCATAATAATGCCGTGGGTACCAAAAAAAGCCAATCCTAAATTCTAACTTTGAAGGCTCCTGCCTCCCCCCTGCCATTATTTCTAAGCCTGCCCCAGATTTCAGGTTTGCTTTGATGGAGTTTCTTCTCAGACTTGTGTCATCCCACAATTCAGAATGGCCCTGGATTCTGTTACTGATGCTGCTGTGTCAGCACAAAGCTCTGGTTGCCTTCCACGCCCCTCAGTGGGAGCCTGTGCTGTGAGGGCTTAAGTGGAATTTGTTAGCACATAGGCACTGCGGACTCCGGTGACCCTTGACAAAGATTCTCTTCTTGATCAAACTCTAGCCAGGCTCCTCTGAGCCTTCTTCTGAACAAGGCTTTTCAACCTTGGCTCACAAAGTCTTGAACAAACACTGACATAGTTTCTAATAGCCCAAGGCTGCATCCCTAGGATTACCGTAGCTCCCCTTAAAGTGTCTGCCTGAGAAAACCCAAGGCTGCCACCTGAAGATAGCCCATATCTGAGGAGAGGGCCCCTGGAGGAGGGTGGAAGCCTAACTTCCATAAGTGTCCGTTAGGAAACCCAGCTGTGTTTCACATGGATCAAGTACCTTCCCGCTGTTGTCATTTTTCATTTCCCTGACTCTGCTGAGCCCTTGCTACTGCCCTCTCTACACCCTCATTCTCCCTTTAAAATGCCCAGACACCTCTGTATAAATCGAAGTTGGGTTCAGTTCACACTGGACTCTTTTCCCTATTATTTCCCCTTTTACTCAGTCTATTACTGATTAGAATCCATCCTTATCTCTTTGACTAGTGTCCAGCTTTGTTTATCTTTGACACTGTAAATGTGAGACCAGGGCACTGTAACCTTGTGCAGAGCTGTACCTAGAAATGTGCAAGGTACATTTAGTTAGTTACCCAGAAAAATGAGTTTCTGCTTATATGCAGGAAAAATTCCCAATGCCACGGCTGCCATAACAGAATGCCAGACTGAGTGGAGTAAACAACAGAAATGTGTTGTCCAACAGTTCTTGAGGTTGGAAGTCCAAGATCAAGATGTTGGCAGGGTTGGTTTCTTCTGAGGCCTCTCTCCTTAGCTTGTAGACAGCCGCCTTCTCACTGTGTCTTCACATGGTTGTCTCTCATTCTGTGTCCTAATCCCTGCTTCTTATAAGGACACCAGACATACTGGATTAGAGACCACCCTAAATCTTGTTTTAACTTCATTACCCTTTAGGGGTCTTAGCTTCAAATAGAGTTATATTCTGAGGCACTGCGGGTTAAGACCTTTAACATACAACTTGTGGGCAGTGGACACAATTCAGCCCATAACACCCAGTTTGACGAGAAATATTTATTCAGAGAGAACACAGATGTTAAAGGAAGAAAAATAGAAAGTTTCTAGGATATCATCTCCTTTAAAAGCGCTAATCCAGAGGACAGTCCTACTTTCAGATGCGAGAACAAAATGGGAGTAAGCTCTCACTACTCAAAAGAACTAAGTTTTTGTATTATTTTCCCCAACAGATGTAACTGAGTCTGATAAGTTAAAATATCAAAAAAGCCCAATTTTTGTAATTGTTAGTTTTGTTGGTCCACAATGTGACCATACAGAGATAGAAGAGACAGAAGCCTCCTTCTTCAAGTTTCACGTGATCTAATTAACGAATCATGAATTCAGCCATGTGGCTTGAAAGCCTCGAGTCTGATAAGTACCTCTAGGTCCTGGATGCGGGCATTCGTTTGAAGAATACTCGGAATCTAATACTGTTGCAACCAAATACTGCATTACGTTGGCTCCCTTGGTCTGCATATTTTAGGGGTACAAACTTGACATGAGGAATCAAAACACTTTCTCAGGTCTGGAAAAATAAAATTGCAACCCAAGCATATGTCAGATGAAGCATGCTGTGTTTATAAGTCTCTCGGGAGCTCCGTTTTCTTAGGAAAGTTGAAGTTATATTACTAAGCAAGGCTTCTGCTTCAGTGAGGTGCTTGCTACCACCTTAATTTTCTGTTTTTATGGAATTGATGGCAAGTGAAAGCTTCCACTAGAGCAATTAAAATACCACTCTCCTCAAAAGAGAGAAATGATGCAGGTTGGGCTTCTAGGAGCTGACCACGTCCCAAATAGTATTTACCTAGATGTGCATTTTGTTGGCTGGAAAAAAAAATATTTTAAAGACAAACAGGGGTGTAGCACAGACTGTTGAATGGCATGACAGCGTCTGTGTATGAAAGGCATTTCTATTCTTATTAGGAGGTCTGATTACACGGTTCTCAAATCTCCCCTCAAGCCTCCTGAGATGAGAGTGAGGTGCAACCTTGTAAATTGTCAGCACATATAAAGCTAAGATTTAGAGAGTGGTTTCCACTGTGCATCCTATAAAACATGTCCCACCAGGAAGATTAGTATCAATCACAGGCTTATTGGAGAGGGAGATGGGGTCCAATGATAACCTGGCACTATCAACTAGAGCAATGGTCCAAGAAGAAAAAGCAATCAGAGAGGAGAAAGGAATAACCAGACAGAAAGACAGAAGTGGAACATCAGAGTGCAATGTATCATTGATGAACAGGAGCTGTTATCCAGGACGAAGGCTCACGTGAACAATGCGGTTCTTAAACAATGGGTCTCGCCTACTGCTTAGCTTAAGGACAATGAGAGGCGACTTAAGAGTCACATCCGGTAGCCTGCCTCTGGCAGCACCAAAATGTAATGACGTCATGATCACTCAAGAGTCTTACCCATTCAACTTGAGATTCATTTACTAATTTCAGAGGCTTCTAAAAGAGAAACCGGCATTGTGGTTTCACAGGTAACTTCATCCTGGAAAAGATAAAAGCAACATGATCCAGCCCCAACCAATTTGGTTTCTTGGATTCTGGTAGACTCATTCAAGTGGTTATTCCTCAGATGTGAGTGGATAAGGAAGGGATGAAGGAAAGGTCTGACTGCTTTTTTAAAAGGAGGCTGGTTTGACTGCTTTTTTAAAAAAAAGACTGATTTGAAGTTTTTCATGTCCTGGAATTCTTTGACACTCCTCTCATCAAGAGGTGCAGTCTAATTCCCCTTGTCCTAACTATGGGCTGAGCTTACTGCCTTCTCTCCAGTGAATGGAATGCACTAGGAGATGGTGGTATGGCTTCTGCCTGGCTCTCTGTCTTGGGACGCTAGACCCTGGGACCCAGTAGCCATGCTGTGAGGAAGCCCAGGCAACACAAATGCCGTTTGTTGGTGTTCTGACCAATGGGTCCTACTGAGGTCCCAGCCAAAAGCCATCATCAGCCCCCAGGGATGTGAGGGTGATTTAAATGATTCCAGCTCCAGACTCTGTCTGACCGCAATCATATGAATCATAAGGGAGGTCTTGGTGGAGATCTGCCTCGCTGGATCTAGTCAACCTTCAGAACTGAGAGATAAGAGGAGTAAATGGTTCTTGTGGTTTTACCCCAAGTTTAGGGTAGTTTATTTTTACTAATACATTTAGTAAGAGACATGGCATAAACACCATTGGCCGCTCTCTCCCAAACAATAGAACCGTAATCAGAAGGAAGTTGAAAAGATGTGGGAACTGCCTCATAAGTGCAACACCACAGATTCAAATACCTCTTAGAAGCACATTCTAGGCACTTTAAAAATACCAATTAAACACGAAAATTCCCTCCAAAGCACACCTGTCATCATTGCATAGATCATAAGGAGATTCCGCAGTTTCTAAAACAGAAACAGACTCAGAGACATAGAATACAAACTTATGGCCATCAAACGGGAAAGGGAGTTAAATTAGGAGTATGGGGTTAATGGATACCAACTATTATACAGCAATATACGATAGATAAGCAACAGGATTTACTGTACAGCACAGGGAACTATACTCAATATTTTGTATAACCTACAAGTGAAAAGAGTCTGAAAAAAATGTATAACTGAACCACTTTGCTGTACACCTGAAACTAACACAATAATGTAAATCAACTATACGTCAATCAAAAAAAAAACATCCCCAGTCTACTGTTCAGAGCCATCGCTGAAGCCTTTGCTTGGTGTTATCACAATCAAAGTTTTCTTCATCATCAAAAGAGTACAGATACTTGGCTCAATTCTTTGCATTGTTTTGACAGTGTAAACACAATCTGAGGGATTTTCATGTAGAATATGGTCTGAGTCTTTCTGCTAAACTGTTGCGTTGGCAACGTGGCCTGGTGTCTATGCTCTGATGCCAAGACCGTTTAGTTTTCAGGCCAGGTTAAAGTCTAAAACAGGAATTTGCAGGAGGAAAATGAATCATGAGACCCTCCTCCATTTCCATAACTATGAACAAAATGGCAATAGTTAGGTCAAAGCTCCTTTGACAAGTTTTTTTTTTTTTTTTTTAAATACGTACCAGGGCTGCGGGTACCTCCAAGTTGGGTTTTCTTGCAAAAGGAAATAACCTCCCAAAACACTGTAATTGCAACTGGGCAAGAACTCTCAGCAGCCCTTCCGCTACTCAGATTATTGTGAATGAAGGACTCAGGTGCCACTTTTCCATGAAGCTGGGCTATTATAAAGTCTGCAGAAGTTCCTCCAGGCCAGGCTTTAGAATTACCATGAAGCAGAGAAGGAAGATGGTGCTCGGGACCGTGTGGGGAACTTTCTGCTGGAGTTACTGTGAGAACTGCTTTCAGCTCTCTACTGCCCTTATCTGTGAAGATGCAGCTGCCTCGGTGAGAACTTCCGGGGGCTTGAGCATCCTGTGCCACAGTGTGATGAGGACACAGCAGCAAAAGGAAACCTGGCTGGGCTGGTCCGCACTGCACTGGAGGGCTTTCTGCTGCCCCAGAGCCCCTGTGCTCTGAGGCACTTCGTGGGGACAACGAAGCACGCTGCCCCTTCTGCCTCACTCAGCTGGCAGGAGGGGACCTCCCCCTCCTTTCATGTGTGTTTTTCAAGGTTCCATGCCATTGGGCTGTGGGGAACATCTAATACTTCTGCTGCCTGTAACAAATTACACTGGGGAAGATCCAGGTATATTTCCTCCTTGCCCCGTCATCCAGGGGATGGGATTTCTTTACAATGGAATGGTTTAAGCAGAGATGGCATTTTTCCTTCCCAGAAGCTCAAGGGAATTTCTGTGGATTCACATCTTCCTGGGGGGACTTCAGAGAATTGAAGTGTCCAGTCAGCAGGCCAAGGGGTTAAATGGATGCCCCCCAAGTCCTTTTGCACCCCCCTGTCTCCAGCTCCCTGGGGAAATATGTTCATCTGTTATGTGATTTCTTGCTTTCCTGCTCGACGGGACGGTTTTCAGCCTCTTTCTTCTGGCAGTGCAATGAGAAAGAAGACAGTAGAGCATAATAACGGACGAATAACTATAATCGTGCCCCTCATTGAATGCTTCCAGGTACGTGATATGCCTTATCTAGAGCTCACTTAATCCTCAAAACTTGTGACAGGCTCTTCCCTTCTTCCCAATTACAGACCAGAAAACTGGGGCTTTCAAGAGGTTAAATTACTTTCCCAGGGATGGTCAATGAATGACAAATGCCAGATTAGAACTAAGACCCGACTCCCAGAGAGCCCAAAACTACGGCGCATAACTTGGCCTCTTGGGCATGACTGAGATCAAGTGTTTTGGAGCCAGAGTCCTTGTTGGTCTGTCTCACCCTCGCTGTGTGTTTTGCACACATGGCTTTTCCTCTCCAGCCTCCATTCCCCATCTGCAAATCTGCACACAGTAACAGTTTCCTAGAGACCTGCCGCTTGGGGCTGTTGTGAAGAAAATGAATGTTTGTACCTGGCGCGGTACCTTGCGTGTGGTGAGAACTCAGTAGATGACTGCTGCTGTGATGATTCTTCACTGTTTATAAGAGGTTTACTTATGATCTCTAAAGGGATCAATCCTGATGGCAAGAGGATGAGGTTGCACCAGATTTTTCCAAGGGGTGACTCTTCCTGGAACTCTCCTTCCTCCCTTCCTCTATCTATATTCTCTGCACCCCTGACAGAATCTTCTTATTCTTATTCCATTATCACATCACAGAAGAAAACCCTGTAATTCAGAATCAAACAAAGACTGCTTGGTGCAGACAGGGCATCCCTGATGAGGGGCTGCGTGGATCTCACTGGGGCGGAGGATTAAGCTTAGAAGTGAGCCCAGCTCTCGTCTGAATCAAAACTTTGCTTCTGCAGATGGAGGAGCTACCTAAGCCCTTGACTGTGGACACGCCGAGGCTCAGAAACGCTTACCCCATGCCCAGTGCTCTTTCCTTTCCCTCCATTACTTCTTTTTTTTTTTTTTTTTTTTTTTTGCAGTACGTGGGCCTCTCACTGTTGTGGCCTCTCCCGTTGCGGAGCACAGGCTCCGGGCGCGCAGGCTCAGCGGCCATGGCTCACGGGCCCAGCCGCTCCGCAGCATCTTCCTGGACAGGGGCACGAACCCGTGTCCCTTGCATCGGCAGGCGGACTCTCAACCACTGCGCCACCAGGGAAGCCCCATTACTTCTCTTTACACCCTATCTCTGCAACCACGTGTCTTCCCTATTTTGAAGAAGGCTTGTTTTCAATATTTCATACCCAATCCTTATCTCTTTCCCTAATTATTGAGATTTACCAAATCCCAGAAATAATATACAGTAAACTATAACTCTTCCTCCCACAAAATAAGGATACAAATCAGAGCTTTCTAATTTAAAAATACAAAAGGAAAATGCAAAAATTAGCATTTTAGCTTCCTTTGAAGCCTTGGAGGATCTGTGTCACTGGGTCCCTATTCCCTGAGATTCCAGGCATGTGGGGCTGAGCTGAGCACCAGCCCTGCATGTAGAGCTTGTGTCCTCGGCACTCATCAGGTCAGTCTTGCACATTTATCCTTCCTTCCTGGTTCCTGGAGTCATCTGTATTTGCACCACTTAAACCATACCGATTGGATAACTGTCAACTCTGTTCTCCAGTTAACAGAGAATAAGACTCTGCCATTTTAGTATCTTGTGGAAATATCCTCCGTTTGACCTCATTGACATTATGATGTTGAAGGAAATAGACATTGATGTCATGTACTTAGAGAAAGGCCCCGCTGCTGGTGCCCCAGTGTTTACTGCTGGGGACGGAGCAGGGAGGTACTGGTCTCCACTTTCTTTTTGCCTTTTCCTGGTTACAGAATCTGTAACACACAGCTTGGACAAGTTCTCTCCCTTCCTGCTCACCAACTCTGAAATATTACAGGAAGGCTCAGTCTCTCTCTATTTTTTGAATGCTGGTACACAGACTTGTAGCACATAATGTCCCATTCATGCCATTGCTAATTCTCCTTCTCTTTTTTTTTTTTTTTTTGCGGTATGCGGGCCTCTCACTGTTGTGGCCTCTCCCGCTGCGGAGCACAGGCTCCGGACGCGCAGGCCCAGCGGCCATGGCTCACAGGCCCAGCCGCTCCGCGGCATGTGGGATCTTCCTGGACCGGGGCGTGAACCCGCACCCCCTGCATCGGCAGGCAGACCCCCAACCACTGCGCCACCAGGGAAGCCCTCTCCTTCCTTTTGAATCATTCATGTCATTCAGAAATAGGAGGTCTTGGAAATTCCCTGGCAGTCCAGTGGTTAGGGCTCCGCACTTCCACTGCAGGGGGCATGGGTTACATCCCTGGTCAGGGAACTAAAATCCCTCATGCAGCAGAGCACGGCCAAAAAAAAAAATAGAAATAAAAGGTTTTAATCACAAGGCTTACCACATTGCATATGAAACAATTATGAGTATATTACTTTCACTCAATTAAAAAGGAAGCATTTAAGTTGTTGAAGATCCTAATTTCAGTACAATATCCCATCCCCTTTTGTGGATGTAGGACAGTTTAAAGGCTTGAGAATGGTGTTATTTTCTCCAGTATGAAACACATCCCAGTCAGTTTTTTGAGTAAAAACACTGATATACAAAGAGGCCAAAGGCAGTGTGTTTAAATACTACTGTGAAAGCAGCTGGAACAGGAAGCCTGACCCCAAATCTCAGCTCCTTCCCAGACTAGCAGCAAGTGACCTTGATCAAATCAGCCTACAAAGTCACCCTCACCCCCCTCACTTTTTTTTTTTTGAGAAAAAAAAATCTTTGCGTGAGCAATCACCATTGTGTACTTGGAGGCAGAAGCATTACTTCTGCTGTAGCCACTCTAAGAAGTGCTTGACGGTGACCAAAAGTCAATATTCCTTCCTCCTGGAAAAGGAAGAGGAGAAAGAGGAGGAGGAGGAGGAGGAGGAGGAGGGGGAGGGGGATGGGGAGAGGGAGGAGGGGGAGGGAGAGGAGGGGGAGGAGAAGGAGGAGGAGCAGGAGGGGGAGGGGGAGGAGGGAGAGGGGAGGGGAGGAGTAGGAGGAGCAGGAGGGGGAGGAGGAGGAGCAGGAGGGGGGAGGAGGAGAAGGAGGGGGAGGGGAGAGGGAGGAAGAGGGGAGGGGAAGCTGGAGGGGGAGGGAGAGGAGGAGGAGGAGGAGGAGGAGGGGGAGGGCGAGGAGAGGGAGAGGGAGGAGGAGGGGGAAGATACTGCTGGGGTGCTGGGATCCAGAGCCTGGCTCTGTGGAGACAGCTGCTTATAGGCTTACAAGCTCCTCCATGAATAGGCCCGGAGGCTCTCCAGTCCACCTCTCCCCTTTTCCACCTTGTATTCTAAGCTCCGACCACCTGCCTGTTAAGATCTGTCTTGCCTCTGGGGCTTTGCATATGCTGTTCCCTCTGCCTGAAAAATCTTTTCAACCTGGCTCACTCCTGCTTGTCCTTGAGGGCTTATGCCATTTCCTCAGGAAAGACTTTGCTGGACCACCACAAGACTGCAGTCGGCGCCCCTCCTCTGTACTCCCTAAGCCCCCATGCTCCATCCAACCACTTTAGTGCTGTCCACACTGTATCATTTTGCTCGCTTGCTGGTCTCTCTCTCTCTAGACTGTGAGCTCCTTGAGAGTACATAGTAAACAGACGCACACCATGAGTTCTCAATAAATATTTTTTGAGTGAATGAGAGAATAAAGGATGTGTATATGCATGAGGAAATTGGTAAAGAGAAATCTACTGATTGAGGAAATACGGTTTAGGGAAAAAAGTATCTTGCCCTGGAGCTCTGGAGTTTAATTCCAGCTTTGTCATTAAGTTACCTCAAGACATTAGGGAGGTCACTCAAGTTTCTAAACCTTGATTTCCTATGCTGCAAAATATAGATCAAAAAACTCCACCCTTTCTACTTCACAAATCATTGTGAGGAAAATGCAGTAATTTTTACACATGGACACGTTTCTCAGAAAATTCCATCCTGGTTATTTCCTGGTGGCTGACAACCGGGTCCCAGAGGCCTTTTCTTTATAAGGAGCCGTCAGGTCCCCAGGATGCAAGGACAGAGGTGAGCTGGTTCGGGGGCACGGGGTATTTGGGGTGCAGTGAGGAAGCGTGGACGTAAATTGGAATCTGTGTCCTGCTCTCTCCACCAGCCTGGGCCAGCAGTGTGTTTGAGAAGCTCTCAGCCAACTTAGTTAAGAACATGCCCCATTTTACAATATCTTCTGAGAGGGCAGTGGTTAAAGGCACCAGATTCATTGCCGGGATAATTCCAAGCCTTTCTGGGGGCAAAAAATCTGCCTCCCTATATCCTTTATTCATAAATTTCAGAGAAGCTACAGTAAATCTCCCATGGCCTCCTGCTACTTGCCTGTAAATAACCCATGTGTGAAGTGCCACATGCCTATCCAGAGGCATGAAGTGAAAGGGTCCCACGCATTCAGAGGCCCTGATGGGGAATCCTGTCATCTGGCTGATGGAACAGTAATAGATGTGGAAGTAAGCCGTGCATAATGGATCATGGGATTTCAAATCCAACCTCCACATCCGAGCTGCCTGACAAGGTTAGGGGATTATATGGCTGCAGCTGCCTCAATTACGAAATAAAACTATTCTCCCCTCTCCTGGCATTGCAGAAGGTGGTAAGCATTTTATACTGGTTCCCTCTGTAAGAGCAAAATACTTGCTTTTACCGATCAGCCTGGAGCTTAAGCAAGTAGAAGGGATAGGGAAATCCAGACCCAGGAATGATGGGCAATGATCCTTTACTTATGACTTTATCCACAATTTGGCTTGACAATTGATGGGAAAGGAAGTGTGGTCAATTTCAGCCAACTGGACACCGTTTCCCATTGACTGACCTGCCAAATTGTTGATCAAATAATTAGTTAAAGTTCAGTTTGAGTAGCCATTTTGTACGACCCTCTTCAAGACAAGTCCTAATGGCACTCTGGAAGGGCCAGCCTGCTGCCACGAGCTGAGACATTAATTGTTTATCCTTTCACTCAAGGTGGTGAGCCACCACATGGATGTAAATAATCGTGATAGTCTCTAAGGGATGAACGGCAGCTGGAAGTGGGGCTGTGAAGCAAGGCGCTAAGAGAAATGCCACGGATTTAAGGACGGCTTCTCACAGAGGAAGGAGATGTATCCAGATAGAAATAGAAACCTAGGAGAAAACAAGTCACAACTCATCTCTGGCTAACAGAGGATGCTTCTTAGTGGTTGATCAAGGCAAACAGGTATGGTTTGGTGAGAAAGTTGCTGGTAAAGGCAATTATGTAAAAGACAACAATGAAAATCCCTCCAAACCAGAAAGTGCTTAGCTTCTTGCCTAGAGCATAGTGACTGACTGCTCAAGAAGTATTAGCCCCTTTCCTCCTTGGCTGTTCTAATTTCACAAAAGAGGCTGAATGATTTTAATATATGTATGTTAATTTCTTAAATTGAAATATAGTTGATTTACCATATTGTGTTAGTTTCTGGTACACAGAAAAGTGAATCTATCTATATGTATGTATATATACATGTTCTTTTTCAGGTTCTTTTCCATTATGGTTTATTACAGGATACTGAATAGAGTTCCCTGTGCTATACGGTAGGACCTTGTTGTTTGCTTATTCTATATATAGTAGTTTGTATCTGCTAATCCCAAACTCCTAATTTATCCCTCCCCCATCCCCTTTCCTCTTTGGTAACCAAGTTTGTTTTTTATCTACGTGAGTCTGTTTCTGTTTCATAAATAAGTTCATTTGTTTCATATTTTAGATTCCACATACAAGTGATATCATCATACGGTATTTGTCTTTCTTTTTCTGACTTACTTGTAACACTTAGTACAATGATCTCTAGGTCCATCCATGTTGCTGCAAGTGGCATTATTTCATTTTTTACGGCCAAGTAGTATTCCATTGTGTGTGTGTATGTGTGTATGTATCACATGAATCCATTCATCTGTCGATGAACATTTAGGTTGCTTCCACGTCTTGGCTATTGTAAGTAGTGCTGCTATGAACATTGTGGGTGCATGTATCTTTTCCAATTAGTTTTCTCTGGATATACGCCAAGGAGTGGGATTGCTGGGTCATATGGCAACTCTAACTTTAGTTTTTTGAAGAAACTCCATGTTGTTTTCCATAGTCAGTGCATCAATTTACTTTCCCACCAACAGTGTAGGAGGGTTCCCTATTCTCCATACCCTCTCCAGCATTTGTTATTTAAAAAAAAATTTTAATGACTTTTTAATGATGGCCATTCTGACCAGTGTGAGGTGGTACCTCATTGTAGTTTTGATTTGCATTTCTCTAATAATTAACAATGCTGAGCATCTTTTCATGTGCCTTTTGGCAATCTGTATGTCTCCTTTGGAGAAATATCTATTTAGGTCTTCTGCCCATTTTTCAATTAGGTTGTTTGCTTTTTTTGTTATTGACTTATATGAGCTGTTTGTATATTTTGGAAATTAAGCCCTTGTCGGTCACATCATTTGCAAATATTTTTCTCCCAGTCTGTAGGTTGTCATTTTGTTTTGTTGATGGCTTTCTTTGCAGTGCAAAAGCTTATAAGTTTGATTAGGTCCCATTTGTTTATTTTTGCTTTTATTTCTATTGCCTTGGGAGATTGACCTAAGAAAACATTGGTATGATTTATGTCATAGAGAATGTTTTGCCTATGTTCTCTTCTAGGAATTTTATGGTGTCATGTCTTACATTTAAGTCTTTAAGCCATTCTGAGTTTATTTTTTGTATGGTGTGAGGGTTTGTTCTAACTTCATTGATTTACATGCGGCTGTCCAGCTTTTCCAACACCACTTGCTGAAGAGACTGTCTTTTCTCCACTGTATATTCTTGTCTCCTTTGTAGAAGATTAATTGACCGTAGGTGCATAGGTTTGTTTCTGGGCTCTCTATTCTATTCCATTGATCCATATGTCTGTTTTTGTTCTAATACCACACTGTTTTGATTACTGTAGCTTTCTAATATTGTCTTAAGCCTGGGAGGGCTATGCCTCCAGCTTTGTTCTTTTTCCTCAGGATTGCTTTGGCAATTCTGGGTCTTTTATGGTTCCATACAAATTTTAGGACTATTTGTTCTAGTTCTGTGAAAAATGTCCTTGGTAATTTGATAGGGATCACATTAAATCTGTCGATCTGAATGGCTTTAATATTATACATTTTCCAGGTGCTTTAGTATAAAATTAGACACACAATCCTAGAGAAGACCCTAGAAACAGGGAGTCTGACTTCCTACTGAGACACAGACCCTGACTTGGGGTTCATGAAACTCTAGAACTGGGTTCAAGCCCTCCATCAAAGAGTACATAAGAGTTGGGTGACCAGTTGGTTAGTTCTGGTTGTTCACGGTGCACTTGCATGATTGAAGGGCTGCCTTTGTCTTAGGTTCTTGGGTGTACACACTGCTCCTTCTGTCTGGGATGCCCTCCACAGCAGCCTGGACCACTGCAAATCTGTGACACAATGAAAAGCCTCCTCTAAGGGACTTTCTTGGACTTGACTTTCCCACCCCAAAGAGGTTTTTAGTGCCCTTGCCGCAGAGACACCATAAGCAACTCTCAAATGTCTATGGCACCACCTCAGGAAGCTGGTGCTGGTTTTCTTATCTGTCTCCACCACTCACCTGTGAGATTCTTAGGGAAAGGGACTATTTCTTCTTTATTTCTATATCCCTTTCCACCTTATCCCTTTCTGCCTCCCCTAAAGTACAGCTGGTTCAGCAAAAACACTTGATAAATGTTTGTGACTGAATAAATGAATCCTAAGATGTATTAGAAAACTCTCCTAATTTACTCATAATATTCTGGAACTTTAGCTCAGAGCATCTAGGCCACATTGTTATAAAAGCCCTTCTGCTGGCTCACAATGGAGAAGGGCTCCCCTACTGAGAGAAGGTCTACTCAATTCAATTAGGACTTGTCCTTCTAGCCTTCCTCTCAGTACAGAAGGGTTTCCATAAGACAGAAAATCTATCAAGGCTTTGTATCAAAAATTTAAATTACTGCCATTCAGAAGCAAGACATTCTCCCAGTCCCAGGTTGGGTGAAGCCCAAGAGCTGCTTCATACAGATGCTTTTCCTTTCTCATTTCTAGAGCAAGTACTGGAGTTCCCGTGCCTTCCAGACCTGTCTTGACAACTGGTCGCTGGGGTTCTGCAAAGTTTCTATTTCTATAAGTTTGGACATTAATCAACTAGAATGCTCTGGGCCATAAATAGATGGTCTAAGTTTAGCTAAGGTTCAAAAAACTCCTAAATATGACTTCTGCAGAGAACGCATCATCCATTCCCTTCACACTGACTTTTATACCTCTCTACTGCTTTGGGATGCAGTTCTCTCCAATCAAATCTCCAAAAGCTTCAGGCCACTTTGACCAGGGCAGTTGGTAGTTAAAAGTCTTGGGCCCGGGCTTCCCTGGTGGCGCAGTGGTTGAGAGTCCGCCTGCCAATGCAGGGGACACGGGTTCGTGCCCCCGTCCGGGAAGATCCCACATGCCGCGGAGCGGCTGGGCCCGTGAGCCATGGCCACTGAGCCTGCGCGTCCGGAGCCTGTGCTCCGCAGCGGCAGAGGCCACAACGGTGAGAGGCCCGCGTACCGCAAAAAAAAAAAAAGTCCGAGAACCACCAGGTCTGGGGTAGATTCCAGCTCTACTGCTTGCGAGCTATGGATCTTGGGCAAATCACTTAGTTTCTTTGTGTCTCTCTTTTCTCATCTGTAAAATGATGATAATAATACCACCTTTTTCAAAAAAGAAACGTGAGGATTAATAGTAAAAATGTATATAAAGCACTTGGAACAATATCATGTATATAATAAGCAGTCTTTATGTACACAGTTAATATGTTACCATCATCACTATATTACACAATAAAAAGACAATCTAAAGGTACTAGATACAAAATAATTATATTGTATTATATGCTACATGCACAAAATAGAAAAATAAAATTATTTTATACACAAAATGAAAATAAACATGATTGTATATGAAATAAAAATAAAACAAGTTCAACTAGTCTGAGATACAACTGTATAAACTACAAATGAGGAAGTGCTCTCAGGGACAGGGACTCCCACACCTTGTCATGCTTTGGGACATTTGGGGTATTTGTTAAAAAACAAAAATAACTGGGCTACCTCCCCAGAGAATATCTCTAATGGTTTTTCTGTCCCCCTGACAGCATATCTGTGTTACTCCAGGGGTTAACATAGTGTGGCCTCCACTGGTGACACTTTTGTGCCCTAAGTCTCTACTCTTTTTTGAATGTGTGGATGAACTCGTACAGGCCAGAGAGACCAAGACACATAAAATAAAAAAGTTTCCACGTCTCTTAATTCTGCGCAGGGAGTCATTGTCTCCCACCGTAAAAGCCTCATTGCTCTAATCATTGTTGTCCTGCTGAGCGCCACTCAGAAGTTTCTTTTCTTTTTCCAGTTTTTATTTTATACTGGAGTATAGTTGCTTTACACTGTTGTGTCATAAGTTTCTGTTCCTGTCATGGCCGACCTTGGAAAAAAGTCGGCCCTTATTCCCAGCAAGGAGTTGCCTACCAGCCAGAGAGTGCTGGGGCGATCGGTCTGTGCTTTAAAGAGTCCAACAGCGGTAGCCTCAGGCTTCACGGAAAATGATCAAAGGTTCTCATCCGAACTGAAACATCAGGGAATGAAGAGATTTCTGTCTCTTCAGGGTCCTCAACGTCTGAATGACATGTAGATTTCTTTGGGAAGATAGAGGCAGCTCAACATTCCTTTCAAACATCATTTTCAAGAGAATGGGTGAATTGAATCAATTTGCCCCTGAGTTGCAGTTGCTTTTAGAAATAATCTATGAATTTCCATTTCTAAACTAATCAGAGTGTGACCTTTGACATATTGAAGAAGAGGAGTGGCTAGGTGTTCAGTCCAGAATAGCTGGGTGTCCTGGAGCCATAGGTTCAGGTGACTGGCACACACTGAGCCACCCGGCTTCCTAGGGTGGAGACCGCGGGCCACACGTTTAGAGGGACCGTCTTTCAGGCTGTGGGAGAGTGCTCCAGGGAGGAGGGAGACACGGTCCAAAGCAGAGCTGCCCGAGGACCACTTGTTACAGGTGTCACCCCCAATGGTTTCAATTGTATCTGGCAAGGTTATTATTTTAATCATAGACCATCCCTCCAGTCACTGAGTAATATCTATCGAGCACTGATTGTGCACCAGGCCCTATGCGTGTGCCTGGATAAGAGAGACACAATGACTCTCATGTCTTTCGTGCTGTCACCTCATGGATGGTCACTGGTGAAAATGCTCAAGGACTCCGCTTCAACGACTTCCAGAGCAAACTTTTTAATGCTCTCAATGTGGCTATTGCCACCAGGCTGATAAGCCCTTCAATTCCATTTTTCTAGCTCCAGTCAATAAATTAGAAAGAACAGCAAATGGGAAGGGAGCAAGGTCACTCTATTAAAAAAATACTTTAGTATTTTCCATAAAAGAGGAAATTGGCAGTTTGTCCTAAGAAAATACTCTAAGACAAGTAAGAAACTTGAAAACACCTCAATTTTCACAGTGATAGAATTATGATTTCCTGAGGGGGAGAAAGATCACCTATAGCAAGGTAGGAAGTGAGACAAAAAGTGAGGAGAGAAATACGGCCCCAGAGGGAAATAAATCCAGGCAGACAGGTCAGCTTCCTGTCACATGGGGGAGGACAGGAAGATGGTATTTTTCCACACATCATAACAGTTAAGGTTGCTCATTCAACTCGGCTAAAAAGTTTGTCTTTCACCCTCATTTGTTTCCCCTTTGGATCCCTCTCCTACCCCTAGGTAGGAGAAAATTTCTTTATCTTGCTCTTCTCCCCAGCACCAAAGCCTTGCAATCCCCTGGCTACCTAGAGGTAGCATCTAACCCTCTCCCTAGTGTCTCAGGTTTATGGAGAAATTGGGTTTTTCCAGAAAACACAGGTTGCATGGTTCTGGTACCCATGATCCCAAATCCTCTCTCCCTTCTCCTTTTACGTCATAAAACTCCTGTTCCCATCCATCAAAGTCAACTCCCAACAAAACTCCCACTGGGTCCAGCTGCTACTTTCAGCTAAGTCCAAACTGGAAAACACCAGATTGAATAAATTTACATTTTGATAGTTGGCTGTTCCAGAAAGTCTGGTGGAAAGCCACCCAGGAGATTTTTGGGGGGATTTCTTTCTAAAAACCCTGGTGCTGCAGGTGCTGTGTTTTGCTGTTGTCAGGGAAAGACTGATTTGGGGCAACTCCAAGTCATAGAAAAATTGCTTAAGTACTAGGTAGCAGCCCAGATAGAAATTCCTGACAGGCTATGAATAAACAGCAAAATTTATTTTCATAAATGTCTTTGTCTCAGCTTGAACTGGTGCTAGGATGGTTCACAGAGTACCTTCCCTGCAGTTTAATTTCTGGCCCAGAGAGCCAGGCCAAAGGCACCTCTTTGTGGTGATGAAACTGTACATCATAATAACGTTTATTACAAAAGTAAGCTTTAGCTAATATTTTAATCAAGCGTCTACTACAGGTACTGTGCTAAGAGCTCTACATGCATTCTCTTAACAGTTCCAAATTTCATGAGATAGATAGTATTATTGTCCCATTTTATAGATAGATAAGTTGAGACTCAGAGAGGTTAGTCACTTGCTCAAGGTCACTACTAATAATGGTGCATCAGTCTGACTCTAAAGTGCAGGCTTTGAACCCTCCCACGTGTAATCTCCTCATTGTCCCCTACTGCAATGTCTGATTACACAGAAACACGAAGCTCAGTTGCTTACTCAAAGTAAGCTCTTGTGCCTGTAGTGAGTTTCAGTTTTGGCAAAGTTCTTAGTGCTGAGTGTCCCAGCACCTCTGAGCCACTGGCTGGGTATTAAGCTGATCTCATCTCCAGGTGCTAACAGATACTATCACTTTATAAAAATCAACCTCTCCAACAGAGTCATGCTACTTGAAAAATACAGAATTCCACCCTACTCCCACAGGACTAAATACACACAAAGTAAAAGAAAAGAAAGAAGTGTGCAAAGAAAATTCCTGTCCTAGACATCCATCACTATTCAGCTGTATGTGACTCTTCAGTGCCCTCCGCGTTGTAAAAATCGGCTGCCCTCTCTCAGGCAGCTGTGAGGCCAGAAGTGCTAGCCACTGCAACCTTGCAGAAAGCACTGGGGAGGTGAGAAACAAAGCCATCTCGCATACAAAGGTTATAAGTTTGAAGTCAATTCTCACGTCCTTGCAGAGCTTTACATCTGCCTTCTGGCATTCAAATATCTGGAACTTCTAATTAACCAACCTATTTTCCTATATTTGAGCATTCATAAAGGCACAAAGGAGTGGAGAATGAGGCAATGAGGACTATTCTCCAGGCTTTTCTTTTTTTAAAATAAACTTTCTGGATATATGTGAGGGATCCAAACACATTTATTCTCACTCCCAGAACTTCTCCACCTACAAGAGAATGGAAATGCCTGAAACAAAAGGGACTTGGACTATGTTGTTGATGGCTTTGTCCCTAAGGCCTAGAAGAGTTCCAGACCCAAGCAGATGCACAATAAGTATTTATTAAATGAGTGAATGAACACACAAATGGAGTGCGTTTGAGAGCAGCTGGGGCATGTAGTTCTGAGGCCTATATGCAAACTCAGAGACCATTACGTTTCACTCACTGGTTCACGATGGCAGGAGAGTTTTCAGATAACCCGGAGTTCATTGGAAAACTGAATTAAGCAGCTGGGCTGTGGTGGGGTGATAATAGCCTGGTCCCAGCTCCTTTTCTGCCTCTTAATCTCCACATCCTTTGGAGTGTCCTCCATGTTGACTCAGGGCTTGGCCAGATGACTTGCTTTGGCAATGGGACAAGCAAATGGAATGTAAGTAAAGACTTGATAGGTGCTTGTGCATCGGGGCTTGTCCTTTTGCCGCTCTTGGAACCCTGCCTCCATAAGAACAAGACCACTGGGCAATGAGAGATTCTAGGCCCAGTCACTTCATTGCCTCAACTGATAGCTGAACAACAGCGAGACATGTGACTGAGGCCAACTGGGACCAGCCGGCACCCAGCTGACCTACCACGTGACTACAAAAAGCTTGAGCTAGCTCAACAGAGATCAGATAAGCCTATCCCAGCCCAGAAAAGCCACTCATTATTGTGAGCTGAATAAATGAATGCTGTTTTAAGCCGTTAATTTTGGAGGTAGTTTGTCTTGCAACAATGTGTAACTGATAAATATGTGTTTCCCAAATTACCTGATCATAGAACCACCTGGAGTACTGGTTAAAAACTATACATTCCAGGGGCTTCCCTGGTGGCGCAGTGGTTGAGAGTCCGCCTGCCAATGCAGGGGACACATCTTCCCGGTCCAGGAAGATCCCACATGCCGCGGAGTGGCTGGGCCCATGAGCCATGGCCGCTGAGCCTGCGCATCCGGAGCCTGTGCTCTGCAGCAGGAGAGGCCACAACAGTGAGAGGCCCGCGTACCGCAAAAAAAAAAAACCCCCAAAACCCCAAAAAACTATATATTCCTACAGTATGGCAATTCCTCAAAAAATTAAGCATAGAACTACCATAAGATCCAGTGATTCCACATCTAAATATATGCCTAAAAAAATTCAGAGTAGAGACTTGAACAGACATTTGCAGCCCAGTGTCAACAGCAGCATTATTCTCAATAGCCAAAAGGTAGAAACAACTTAAACATCCATTGATGGATGAATGGATAAACAAAGTGTGGTATATACATACCATGGACTATATTCAGACTTTAAAAGGAATGAAATTCTGATATTTACTACAATATCAATGAGCCTTGAAAACAGGCTAAGTGAAACAATCCATATACAAAAGCACAAATATTGTAAGATTGTGTGGTTCCCAGGGGCTGAAGGAAAAGGGGAAAGAAGAATTCTTGTTTAATGGGTACAGAGTTTTAACTTGGGATGATGGTAAAGTTCTGGGTATGGGACAGTCATGCTGGTTGCACAACAATGTGAATATACTTAATGCCACTGAATTGTACACTAAGAAATGGTTAAAATGATAAACTTTATGTTACATAAATTTTTACCATAATAAAGAAAAAACCCAACGCTACATATTTCTAAACCCCACCTCATAGCCACTAAGTCACCATCTCTAGGGCAGGGCAGGTTTGTACTAGACCAGCCCATTTCCCAAACTGTTTTGGCTCAAAAGAACATACTTACACACTAGACCAGAATTAAAGTACATGTGTTTCTCCTTATAAACCAGGACAATAACTGGAAAAGTCACAAGACACTGGCTTTGTTTGAAGGATTAAAAAAAGGATTTCAGGCTGTAAATCCTTCATGATGGAAAAGTACCAGATTTCAGATAAAACACACTACAAGGGAAATCCCTTACTAGAGCAAAGCTGGCAAAGCCGCCTGCCTTCCATTTGTTTAGGTATCAAGGGGAAATACCACATTGAATCCAAAAGGTAATTCTAACCTTTTCATTCCCCTACAATACTGAAACAAGAATAAACTGAATCACTGTCTTGAAAGAGCCAGCTGTGTGAGTTTACTTCCCTTTCACAGTCACTAGATCTGAGTGATAATGAAAAAAATGTTGCATGTAGATGATTCTGACATAATTTCCATTCCAGGTATGAAAACACTGCTTCTCTTCTATAGGAGGCTGACTGTTATTTATAAAAGATAGAACTTTCAAATAGTATCCTGGGTAGGTAATTCACACGGTAGAAATTGTTCCATACTCTGCAGTGTATAATTACAAAAAAGAATTTTATCGTCAAAAACGTTTCACACATATTAGTCACAGAAATTTTAATGCCTCTGGATTTTTGAGGGATTACTCAATGATGGCTCAAAGTCTCTGGGGGATTTTAAAACTCTAAACTTTAAAAGATTTAAGTTCTATTAATAAGAAAAAAACCCCAATGTGAAAATGGTATGTAAAGGAAATTGGATCTTCTTTCCCTGTGAATAATGTCTTGAATTCTGCTCAGCCCAGGATATAATTCATCTTGTCAATAGTCCTTACAGATTGTCATTGAATCTGGAATCAGAATATACTTTGTTCAGTTTTACAATGTAGATGTTCTAAACATTTTTTCCTTTAAAATGTCATTTAGAGAGTGTTTCTATGCCAGATACAACCCCAAACTGTTAGCTTCAAATGTAAGCTTTTTTAGAGATAATCTAATTTTATTTCTTTAGTACAAAATGAAAGAAAGTTCGAATCTCTACATATACCCACTACAGTATTCAATGAGTGGTAATTTAGTTGCCTAGATCCTGTTTAAGAGGAATCAACTAATAAGAGTCCTAGAAAAGCTTCAATCCTCATGGCAGGGTCTTCCATATATATAGCACTGCTTGGTTGGAAGCTTTCTATAGATTTTTAGGTCATTTTGAGCCTAAGCTAGCCTAATCTGTTGCTGCCATGCTCCACATTTCATGCAAAACTACTCCCCCTAGACCCTCACAACCTAGTCATGTTCCTTCATTGTTCATACTTGTCTCCTCCCCAAGAAGTCCACTTTTTCTTGAAATTAGGAGTTCTTGTTTCTTTTCCAAGAAACCATACAAGCACTGTGTATCTCCTACAGGTGAGAAACAATCCTTCATCGCTTAGTTTTACTTCCCAAATTTCTACTCACTTACAGGGTTATCTATCTCTTTTTGTTTCAAAGTCATCTATTGTGAAATAAACCAAAAAAAAAAAAGAAAAGATTTGTTTTGTAATTTGCACTTCACAGGACCTCCCCTCCCCGCTCTGCTTTACCTAGCACACTCAACCTGTGAGTGTGTCAGTTCATCAGCCATCTATTCTTCTCCGGGGGCTCACGTGACACTGCTGAAACTGACCCTTCTGGGAACGCTTCTTGTTAAAACTGAACACATCCCGGTACAAATCCTGGAAGATTGCTCTCACGCATTAAAGTGCCATTTTCTCCCCTGTCATCTCTGCTGGTCTCACCTACTCGAATGTTGTGATACGATTTCCACCTCACACCTTTGCAGGCTCTTTTCTCACTTGGAATTTTGCAGAGACACTAACATTGGCATAAGGGGAAAGACAGAATGTGCTTGCTGCCTGTGTTTTCCAGGGCAACTCCCTGGCAATGCTATCCTTGTTCCAAACTCTCCATGCTGAAAGAAGTTCCACAGTTGTTCCATAAATTTAAGCCTTCTAGCCTCGGCTCTGCAAACATGCTTTACCGTAAGGATCCTTAACACATGTGCAGGATGGTTAAAATCTGGTTTCAAACCTGAAACAATAGCCCTTAATGTGTGTGCAAACCACCAAGCCTGGCTTTTCTTCCCGTTTAACCTGAGCATTATTGTAGCTGTGGGCAGAGTAGGATTTCAACAATGTACGCTGGAATTTACGTGCTCACAACACTGTGCTGGCGTGAGACTGTGAGTGTCTTTGAGAGCAAGGACCACACCTCATTCACATTTGTTGTCTGAAAGCTTTGGCAACGCCTGGTGCAGAGCAAGCACTTGAAACAACCCTGCTGAGAGAGGGGTGAGACACGCTCGCCGCTCCACACACCCATGGTCTACACACTCTGATACGGAGGAGTGGCCACCTGGTATGGGGAACCCTAACTGGCCTGGCTCAGGCTTTTTTAAGTCGGAGGTTCAAAGCCTGGTTCTGCCACAAGTTAGCTGTGCAATTTTGCGCAAGTCGCTTAACCTCTCCAGGTCTCAGTCTCTTTTGTGAATGTGGTGGGGCCCTCAGGCCTGTCACCTTTAAAATAAGGGCACATTTGTGAAAGCCCCTTGTAAATGAAAAGGTGCCTATAGCGCTGCAAGGCGATTAAGCCACATTTACCAGGAGCAGAACTTTCAAAGGTGGTGATGTCTAGTGGTCTCTCTTTTACTTATCCATTCATTGAAGACGTACTTGTTCTGCTCCTCTTGGGCTCTATGCTAGTGGCTGACAATGAAATGGTGAACCAAAAAAGACACGGCCCCTTCCCTCTTGGAGCCAACAGGCTCATAGGTGACACAGACATACATTTAATAAAAACAAATGTAAATACCAAATAGTGATGGTGGCAAGCGCTACATACAGGAACTTAGGAGACTAAATTCCTAGGACTCTAGGAGAAAAAGAAAGCAGAGGAAAGGAGGGGGAGAGGAAGGGAAGAAGAAACAGTCATTCGAAAAGTGCAGGTAACTTGACCGTCAATAAGAATGTGGCCTATATAATTTTGAGGTAGAATCTATGGATCTGCTCTTTCCTCACTCTGTCCCAGTTCCCCCTACCTCTCAAGGGCACTCTTAGTATTTAAAGCTGTAACATTTTAAATAACATAGAAAATGTAAGCTGACCACTTAATCTCATGCTCAACCCAAGAGGTGAACTGTATCAATGGTGTATGATTTACAGCTGGTGGGGAATTCTGACCATATGTAATTTTCTCCTTAGATCTCACTTTTGAACTAACCCCAGTTTTGAGCTACACTAAAAAGTTTGGGGCTTAAGCTTGGGTAGACAGGAAATGAGTCTTTTTGACTCAATGCCTCTAGTCTGGGCATAAGCTCACATTTCTATAGGGGCCGAGACCACCTTTCTAATAATCTATTCTGGAGTATGGGCCAAAAGTCTAGCAAAAACTGAAGCAGGACTTCCTGTCTCTGACTGGTTGTTGTTCTGTGTGGTGTTTCTCTCTTGACACTGCAAGAAATTGCTGCTGTGGTCTGTGGCAGTGTGGGAATACTCCTGGATCCCGCCCCGCATGGGGGCCCATAAATCGCATCTCAGAGTCATTCCAGTTTCTAAAATTTAATATACAAGTTACCCAAAATGGAGGTTCTAAGTGTGTCTCATGGTTTTTAATATATTTCTTTCACATTCCTTTTCACTTTCATTAAAATGAAACTTAAGAAAAGGTGGGGGCTTCCCTGGTGGCACAGTGGTTGAGAGTCCGCCTGCCCATGCAGGGGACACGGGTTCATGCCCTGGTCCGGGAAGATCCCACATGCCGCGGAGCGGCTGGGGCTGTGAGCCATGGCCGCTGAGCCTGTGCGTCCAGAACCTGTGCTCCGCAACGGGAGAGGCCACAACAGTGAGAGGCTCGCGTACCGCAAAAAAAAAAAAAAAAAAAAAAGAGAAAAAAAGAAAAGGTGTACATCTCATTTATCAGGAGGCCACAATACGAAGAGCTCCTGAGAAACTTTGGGAAATGCATTCCCCACCCCAGGTCATGTCATTCTGAATTTCATTGTGACTATTTTAGTCACAGAGACAGTCTCACCTTACTGAGTAAAACAAAGTCATTTTAGAAAGATAGACAGTGACCAAATTAATTCTTTTATGGAGCTGTCTGATTTGATTAAGTCATTTTACCTCATTTTAAAACTCATTAAAGCTATCAAGCCATTTTGTATGTGATTTTTTTCTAATGTCTTTTCATTTACTGTCCTGGAAGGCTTTTGGTGTCAATCAAAATAGATGACAATGCTAAATCACTGGCTTCATAACATAATTCAACAGTGGGTGAGTTCAGCTGTCTCTGTGAAATATGACCTTGCAAGAGTGGTTGATTTGCCTGTTGCCTTCTCTGATAAGAAAAATACATTTACAATGACATTGTGGTTGTATGTATATTTCACAGTGTATGCTATTTTATAACAAGTTTGTTGAATCTTAAAGAAATGTCATCCAATACTAGGTGAAAGGGGGAATCTTTAAAAACAAGTTTTTTTGTCCTCTCTTGCTTGTTTTCAACCAAAGCTTTCTCAAATAGCTTCTATGTCAGGAAGCACCAGTGGACAGAAATTCACAAGTGAAAACAGAAGAAATAAAGCTTTACGGGGAGAGCTTAATGAAAAAAAGAGGAGACAGCTGGATAAATGTGCACGAAGGAGGTGAACAAGAAGCATTTTCAAGAACTGAAAGCTAAACATAACACAGTAGAGAATTAACTGCTTAGATACAAGGAGTTGAGCCTGGCTGAGTCAGGCTTTGCCAATTTCTCCAACAGTAACAATTTCCTTAAACAGAAATCTCAGGGATTCACCACTGCAGTTACGGTCATTATTTCTAGTAATACAGGCATAGTTTGTTTTATTGCATTTTGCTTTACTGCACTTCACAGATATTGTGGTGTTTTTTTGTTTTGTTTTGTTTTTAAACAAATTGAAGCTTTGTGGCAACACGGCGTCGAGCAAATCTATTGGTGCCATTTTTCCAATAGCATTTACTCACTTTGTGAATTCTCATAATATTCCAAACTCTTTTATTTGTACTGTATTTGTTATGGTGATCTGTGATCAGTGATCTTTGATGTTCCTACTGACTTGCTGAAGGCTCAGATAATGGGTTAGCATTTTTAGCAATAAATTTTTATTTTTTTAATAAATTATTTTTAAAATTAAGGTATGTAAATTTTTTATTGCACACACTTAAGAGACTACAGTATAGTGTAAATATAACTTTTATACTCACTGGGAAACCAAAAAATTCATGTGACTTGCTTTATTGCGATATTTGCTTTATTTCTGTCATCTGGAACCAGACCTGCAGTATCTCCGGGGTATGCTTGTACAAGAAAAATATAAACAGGAATGAAACTCCCATATGACCAGAGAACAGTGCAGCGATATTCCGTATTTCTCACAAAATTTATTAGAGAAAGCTGCAGTGAAACATAATGCTGAGACATGAGAGATGGTACTGTTTAATGGGTACTAAGAATGCTCTATAAATATAGGTTAATAAAGTAGGTTAATAGACATTGACTTAGCCGTTGCTGTTTTCCAAATTTTGCACTGAGGGGTGGGAAGACAAAGAAAAACTATAATACAGACCAGGCCTCTGAGTCTTGTGAAGTAGCTGAGAAGCCAGTAATGTAAAGATGTAATTACTGTGCAGCACAAAGATAGACAAAATACTGCACAATCACAGAGGAAAAAGCAGCTATGCCAGAGTTCACAAAGGCATCTTGGTGGGGGTGATACCTGAGGTGTTTCTTAAAGTATGAATAGACCAGCCAGGGGGAGAGAAGGGTGTATGGCACACAGAGAACATTGTAGGGAACTGTGAAAAGTTGAGGTATCCAAGTTCTAAGTGAGTAGGTGGGTAAGGAGGGCGATGAGGCTAGAAAGGCAAGTTGATTTCCATGCTAAGGAGAAGGGTCTTTATCCTATAAGTAAGAGGCAGCAAATTGGAAGGTAGATCAGGGGCCAGCGGGTAACTAGAGAGGGATGCCTCCTTAAAAACATGCAAATTCAGATGTAAGGTACACTGTTGGGCAAACACACAAGAACAATCTGTGGGCCCAGCAAACAAGGGAGAGTTTGTGGCAGTCTTTATTTTATTATATTATTTAAAATAGAGGGTGGGGGGGGCTTCCCTGGTGGCGCAGTGGTTGAGAGTCCGCCTGCCGATGCTAGGGGATGTGGGTTCGTGCCCCGGTCCGGGAAGATCCCACATGCCGCGGAGCGGCTGGGCCCGTGAGCCATGGCCGCTGAGCCTGTGCGTCTGGAGCCTGTGCTCCGCAACGGGAAAGGCCACAACAGTGAGAGGCCCGCGTACCACAAAAAAAAAAAGGAAAAAAATAGAGGGTGGTGGGAGCAGAATTAACCTTTAAAAAGGCTACTGGCTGCAGTGAAGAGAAAGGATTGGCAGAGGGGAATAGCTGGAGGCAGGAAGACCTTTAGAAGGCTCTAGGAAAAAGATGATGAGGATCCTTGTCAAGGTGGTAGCAGCAGGGATGGAGGTGGAGAGAGTTAGAAGGTAGAATTGCAAGACGTAGAGCCATTCATTCATTCAAGAAATACTGATTGCAATATCAGGCATGGGGGGTACAATGCCAAGCAGGGAAGACATGAGCTCTATTTCTTTACTATAGACTTATGACTACCTGGCTGTGGGAAATAAAGGAGATGTTGAGGATTACCTCTGGGATGTGACTTTGCGAGATTGAACTCCCCCCGTAGACTATGGAAATTGTTGATTTCCTCTTCATTATAGAAGCACTGATGAAAGTTTTTAATAGTTACTTATTTCTCTGACAAAATAGAAAATTCCCCCCATGCATTGATCTGTTTTGTTAGAAAACAAAAATTAAGGAAACCGTAAAATGTTAAATAAGTTTGCAAAGTCAGGTGCAAGCATAAGTGTGTGTTGTCGGAAGAGGTGTCAGGAGGGCTTAAGCTAATGAGTTAGGTTTTCAGCACGTAAATTTAAGATGCCTGTAAAGCATCCAGGTGAAAACGTCCAGTAAGCAGCTAGATCTATGGACTGGGGGCTCACGAAACAGAACTGAGCCAGAGAAACAGTTTCGAGTCTCGCTAGGGAAGATGTGGAAACTGATGTCAAAGAACTGAAAAAACCCGCCCAGGAGAAAGCATAGAACCAGCAGAGAAGGCTGAAATAGGAAATCTAGGGACTAAAATAACGGTGGGAAGAGGAGGACTGTTTATGGAAACTAAATGAGAAGTGATCAGGGGGGGGGGGGTTAGAACAAAATGGTAATAGAACCTGGATGATTTTTAGATAATGCTCAGTGGATGTGTTTAAATAATTCTATGCCTTAGCTTTCCAATCTACGTATTTGTTCATTTACACCTAGTGATGCATAACTGTGTTGAGCCTGAAAACCCACCTTTTAATTGACATATGGCCTCAGATTTATGTTTTCTTTAGCATAATCTCGTATTTGCTTTTTGCAAGCCACCAATCTTTGCAATGTGTTTGCTACAGAATAAAGTCCCTCTCAAAAGTTGTTTAGTCTATTGGTGGATCCATAGAGTGCTGTTTATCTTTTGTCTGCCTCTCCAGATCCACTCTCTGCTCTTCTCCCCTCTGCTCTGGGAGGCTGATCTTTATGGATTGATCAATGGGCTCCATTTGCCATCTGGCTTTCACTTGGATTTGGCCAGTGAGAGGCACTGCAGGAGATGGGAAAGCGAAAAGAGAGAGGTTGGGACTTTTTCCCCCCTGCTTCCCTCCTTATGTGGTTTACATCCCTCTACTAAAGGCTACAGTCCCTTCAGGAAGCCTTCTCTTAACCCTCTGTGGGATCCTCTATCACTCCCACTCTTGGTCCCTTCAGGCTTAGGGATCGTAAAGGCTCCCTGCTATTTACCAACCCAAAGATACTGCATTATCCCTTCTCAGCTTTCCCCAAATCCTGACAGAGGAGTCAAAGTCTCACGGGATTAATTGTCTCTTTATTAAATTCTCAAATCACCCAGTTGAGTGTGCTACGTGGTTTGCCTCCAGGAAGAGTTTGGTTCATAAAACAATCTGTCGACTGTCAGTTGATCCACTTTCCCACTGGTTCCTAGCATACAGTGTGTGTGTGTGTGTCTGTGTGTGTGTGTCAGGAGGGGGGTTGAATTTGAAACAATTAGGTGGAAGAGGGAGCAGGAGAGAATCTGGGGAGGCATAAGCTGTCTTCTTTTAAGACTAGCAGTCTGCACAGAGCTGCAGAGCCAGCACCAAGATGATTCCTCTGGGGCACTTCTACTCAACCACTTAAAAATGAGCAACAGAGACAACAGAAGGCTGAGAAGGTCCACATTTCACCCTGACAGAACTGACAGATTGGGGGGCGAAATCTCATGTGTCTGGATTTTCAGGTAACTGCTGTCTGAGTTCATGTTCAGAACCATCAATTCTGCGGTAGAGAAGTTCCATAAATCAGGTTGTCATACGTTGAGCAATGCCTTGAAGTTGCAAAGAAGATGTTCTTGTACTATTTTTGGCCACTGCACAAAGAAAGTAAAGTGGCAAAAGAAAGAATCTTCAAAAGAATAAAAGAATATCCTTTTCATGATGGTTGGGTATGGGGTAGAAACTCCCAGCCTATGTGCATGGCTGTGTAATGCAGCCTTACACCTCCTCTATCTGGAAATCACCCTAGAAGAATGAAAAAGTAAAAACAAAAACTCATTTTTGAATAAAACTTCAAGAGAATTCTAATACGTTTTTAATATTTTCTAAAAGCAACTGAGTTCTCCCAGGAGAAAGTGGAGAAAGGCTGAGGAGAGATTTTAAGATGTCAGTGGTAAGAGCCCAGCCTTGACAGATCTCAGGAAATGCCACAAAAATTCACTTCCTGAAAGTGAGACGTGTACCCTGAGAAACAGAAGCTGGACCATTTGCTGAGCAGAAACAGAAGGTTACTTTCCACCCCAACAGAACCATAACAAGTTCAGTAAAAAAGAGGAAAGATTCAGACCAAGAAGACATATTTTCAGGAGGCATTTTAGCTTTGTGTAAGCTCTGAGAAGAAGAGGACCTTTGTATTCTGAAACTGTGCTGGACAGGAATGCTAACTGGCCTTTCTCAAGAAAGCTGTTATAAATACCTGGTCTAGGAAAACAAAAATCATTCAATGATGAATAATAAAAAAACAATCACTTCTATACAAAAATACTCTAAGACAAAAGGCAAAAAGGAGCAAAATTTATGAACAAAGTACATCCTCCTGTAAAATATTATAGGGCAGAAGAAAGTTGTGAAACATGTTTTGCCATGAATTTGGAGGGGAAAAAAACCCAAAATGAAGTGATGAACTGGATGAAAGAAGATAGATAATAATGCAGAAATGGAAGAACTCAGGGAAAACAGAGTAGAATAACAGGAGATAAGTTACCAATTGGCAGAACTTAGAAAAGGTGTACAAAAAAAACCCAGCAAAATAAAAAAAATGAAAGCAAAATGCAGCACAAGAGTGAACTGATACTACAGAAAGATAGAATCTACAGAAAGTATCTACAGATACTACAGCAGGTTCATAGAGGATCAAAATGAGAAAGTTAATGCAACAAAAGAAATAAAGACCTAGAATGATCATTGAGACATATTCCAGTAAAGTTACTGGGCTTAAAAGATAAGGAAAGAATCTTTTGGGCAGACAGGTGAAAAGATCAAGTCACTTTTATAAGGAGAAGTCAAGGTGACTTCATATTTTTATACAGCAACACTGAATACCAGAGGCAATACTCCCAAGATTCTCAAGGAAAGAAAGTTTAAGATAAGGATGGTATATACATGCCAACTCTTCTTCAAGGATAAAGACTACAAACAACAACTTTAAAGATGCAAAAACTGGAGGAATATTATTTTGTTGATCTTTTTTGTGGAAAATAATAAAGAACAACACTCAGCCAATCAAGAAGTTTGGAAAAAGATTGGAAGAGAGTGAATATATTTAACAATACCACTAAAACTAGAAAAAATGCTGGTTAGAGTGGAAGATATAGTACAACTGAAAAATTGGGAGGGGAAGAGGGAAAGAAATTGGAAGAAAGAGTAAGTGTGTTTCCTGTCTTGTACAAGAGCTGGAAGTTAAAGGATTTCATTTAAACTTGATAAATCAAGAAATAAAAACCTAAACATTCTTAAGGATATCAAGGCAAATACTAAGAAAGATAATTCTGACTGAAAGCAACATGCAGAGGAGAGATGAGAGGAGGGAGGAGGAGGAAACATACTAAATGTTTAACTGCTCATAGTTGTAACTAATAAGGATGGACACTCATAAACATGACTAAGAGTAATTTATAATTAAAGATAACTAGAGAAAAACCATAAACTTCTCATCAAGAACACAAAAGAGATTGACAAAGAAAACAAAGTGAAGAAAACTGATCATAGTGAACAGTTTCTAAAAAATAGTAAGAATTTGTCATAAAAGATAAAGTGATAGAACTAATACAAAATATATCCAACTGGGCCAAAACTACCTACCAAATGAAAATGAATTTCAGATGTCATATTTAGTGTACAAGAGATACAATTAAAATAAAGGGATTCAGAAAAGTAAAAAAAAAAAAATCCAAAAAGGACAGAAATGTATCAGCAAATGTAAACAAAAAGCAGGAGTCATGATAATGAAGCTTAATAGCAGACAGTTTTTAACCTAACATTTATATAGCACTTATTACATGCCAGTAAGCATGTAGTAAGCACTTACTGCTTACTTAAGTGTTTTGTATATACTAATTTATGTAATCCGCTTCAAACCCAGTGAGATAGTTACTATCATTATGCCCATTTTTTTTTGGATGAAGAAACTGGGACACAAAGACACTTAGCTTTGCAAGTGTGAAAGTCTGAATTTAAACCTAACCAATCTAGAATTTGTGATCTCAGTAACAATGTTTCCTGCTTATCCAGGCCAAAGAGCATTAAGTGAGAAAAAAAAGAATGTTAAAGGATACAATTCACAATGCAGAATATAAGTTACAAACAGTATATGCAACAAAAAAGTAGTATCAAGACTGACAGAGTAAAAATAAAAAGAGATATTTACAAGGAGAAACTGTAGTAGAAGGGACTTCAGTTTTTTTAACAGTATATTGAGATGTAATTCACATACCAGATGTTTCACCTATTTAAAGTATACAACTCAGTGGCTTTTAGTGTATTCACAGGGTTGTGCATCCATCACTATGATCAGTTTTAGAAGAGCTTCCTTACCCCAAAAAGAAACTCTATATTAGCCACAGTCATGGAGATCTACAAATAACTTTTTCATTCTTTCTTTTTTTAAAAAAATATTTTATCTTTTAAAATAAAAATTGTGTGTATTTAAGGTGTACATGATTTGATACACATACACATAGTAAAATGATTACTACAGTCAAGATAATTAACCTATCATCTCCTCACATAGTTACCATTTTTTTGTATGTGTCATGAGAGCACCTAAAATCTACTCTCTTAGCATATTTCCAGTATTCAATACAGTATCATTAACAATAGTCACCATGCTGTACATAAGATCTCTAGACTTAATCTTCTTCGTATACAGCTGCGTTTGTACCCTTTGACAAACATCTTTCCATTTCCCTATCCCTTGGCCCCTTATAACCAGTACTCCACTCTCTGCTTCTATGAGTCTGACTTTTTTTAAAGATTAAACATGTAAGTGAGATCATGCAATATTTGTCTTTTTCTGTCTGGCTTATATCACTCAGCATAATGTCCTTCAGTTTCATCTATGTTGTTCTAATGACAGAATTTCCTTCTTTTTTTAAGGCTGAGTAATATTCTGTGGTGTGTGTGTGTGTGTCACATTTTCTTTATCCATTTGTCCGTCAATGGGCACTTAGGTTGATTCCATATTTTGGCTATTGTGAAAAATGCTGCAAAGAACATGAGAGTGCAGACATCTCTTTAAGATACTGATTTCATTCCCTTTGAAGAAGGAGGATTGCTTGATCATACAGTAGTTCTATTTCTAATTTTTTGAGGAACCTCCATACTGTTTTTCCATAGTGGCTGCACCAATTTACATTCTCACCAATAGTGCACAAGGATTCCCTTTTCTCCACATCCTCTCCAAAACTTGTTATCTATTGTTTTCTTGATAATAGCTATTCTAACAGGTGTCAGGTGATATCTCATTGTGGTTTTGATTTGCATTTCTTTGATGATTAATAATATTGAGTATCTTTTCATATACATATTGGCCATTGGTATATCTGTATTTCTCAAAAGAATGTCTATTCAGGTTCTTTGCCCATTTTTAATTTGGGTTATTTGTTTTCTTGCTATCAAGTTGAGTTCTTTATCTATTTTGAATATTAACCCCTTATCAGATGTGTGGTTTTCAAATATTTTCTCCCATTCTGTAGGTTGTTTCTTCACTCTGTTGATTGTTTCCTTTGCTGTGCAGAAGCATTTTCAGTTTGATGTAATATCTTTTGTCTATTTTTGCTTTTGTTGCTTGTGCTTTTGGGGTCATATCCAAAAAAATCATTGCCCAGACGAATATCAAGAAGAGCTTTCTCCATGCTTTCTTCTAGTAGTTTTACAGTTTCAGGGTCTTACATTTAAGCATTTAAAGAACAGATAATTGTACAGTGATTCTAATACATTCACAGTCTAGACAAAAAGGAAAATCTTCAAGTTCCTCTTATGAAAACAGCATACCAAACCTTAAAAAAGATAAAAGCAAGAGAAAACGATAGACATCTCACTTCTGAATGGTGACACAAAAATCCTAAATGAATTACTAGCAAGTAATTTATAAAAACCTTTTCATAATACAATATACACATATGGAAAGACTGCATTAAATAAAAGATCCATAAATAATTATAAAGCACAGACCCATGCAAATACTACCCAGGTCAAGAATTTAAACATCACCAGCACCCTAGGAGGCCCTCAGGTAACTTTGCCCAATCATCCCACTCTCCCCTTTAAAAGTGACTACTATCCTAACTTTTTTGAAAATCATTTTTTTATTTGTTTACATTTATCACCTATACATCTCTAAATACTCTAGTTTTGCCCACTTTTGAACTTTACATAAATGAAATCATGCAGTATATATTTTGTGTCTTGCTTTTAGGAAAATTTAAACTATGTTTGTAAGATTTATTCATCTTGGTGCAAATGTTTGTAATCTGTTAATTTCCATTCATGTATAAAATACCCTAATTTGTCTATTATTCTGTTGGTGAACTTGTAGATTATTTTCAGTTTTTGAATGTTATAATGTTGCTGTAAACATTCTTACCCTGCAGATTTAAAAATCATTATGGCTAAGTGGAATATATCCTGGGAATGCAAAGATGATTCAATATTAGGAAATATATAGATATAATTTATCACTTTAATGGGTCAAAAAAGAAAATAATGTGATAATCTCCACAGATACAGAAAAATATTTGAAAAAACTAAATCCATTCTTGGATAAAACAGTGATCATGGGTTAGTTGCTTAACATCAGATAATGTATTTACCTCTATCCCAAAGTGTCATTCTTAGTAGAGAAACACTAGAAGTGTCCTCACAAGCAAAGGATACCAAGTATTTACATTATTATTTAACCATGTACCAGACTTAAAATCTTATAAAATTATGATGAGAAATAATGAGAGGTATAAAACTTGGAAAGGAGGAGGAATGATAAGATTTTATATCTAAAACCCAATACTACCAATAAAGAAATGCAGTAATGTATCAGCTTATGAAACTAACAAACAGAAATCAATAGCCTTCATACAAGACTCCATTTGCAACAGCAACAAACATAATAAAATACTTCTGAATAAATTTACCAAGAATATATCCAGGATTCTATTAGGGGGAAAAAATCCTCTAAAAAAAGGCATAAAGAATATAACAGAAGATGTCAACAAATGAAAAGAGACACTACATGTTTTGATAGGAAGATTCAAAATCATAAAGATGTCAACCTTCCCTAATTTACATTTTAACTTCAGATCCAGTAAAAATACCATGTTTTTTTCCTGTAACCAGATAAGCTGATTTTCAATTTTATAAACCAGAATCATCAAGAAAACAAGAGGGGGGAGAAGAACTAGCTTTTTCAGAAATTAAAATATTCTGTAGAGCTTCAGTAATTAAAGCAGTCTGTTTCTGGTGTGTAATAAGGCAAATGAATCAATCCAATCAGCACGTAAAGCACTAGAGAAAATTACCAGACAATCTCACTCATGACCATAGTTGTAAAAATCCTGAATTAAACATGAGTAAACTGAATGTAATAAAACACAGACACACACACACACAGACACACACTATACCCCTCATGATCAAAGGGGCTTTATTTCAGGAATACTAGTTTGATTTAACATTTTAAAGATTATTTAATGTAATTTGCCTTATTTTTAGTATAAAAAAGAAAAATTGTTGATATTATCATCTCAGTAGCTCAACACTCAGCCATGCCAAAAACATTTAACTAATTACATATAGGAGAAGACTTCTTTAGTCTGATAAATGCTATTTACAAAAAAAAAAAAAAAAGAAAGACATTTTTTAACAAACCTTGTACCTATTAATGACTTACTGAAACTTTCCTGAAATTGAGAATGAGACAAGATTGGTCGCTATTACTGTTTTAATTCAACATTGTACTGGAAGTCCTAAACAGTGCTATAAAGAACAAGAAATAAAAGTAGTTTGGGAAGGAAACAAAATTTTCCTTATTTATAAATGATGTGACTGTTTACACAGCAAATCCAAAAGAATTCAGAGATGAATTATTAGAATGAAAATGAATAAACTCCAGCTATATGCAACATATGATTCTCAAAGATAGTGTTGAGTGAAAGTCATACTCAAAGGAATACTTACTGTATTGTTCCATTTACATATTGTTCAAGAAACTGACAAAACTAAATTATATAATTTAGTGACATATACACAGGTGATCAAATTATGGAGAAAAGGAAGGAAGCAATTATTACAAAAGTCAGAAAAAGCTACTTCTGAGGGGGTATTTCTGGGTCCACAGGAGGGAAAGCAGTGTGATATGAGGTTAGAGAAAGGCCATTAAGAATTCTGGGTCTTAGCCTAAGGTTAATGGGTTTGTTGAACAGTTTTGAGCCAGAAAATACTACTTATTTGGTATTTTTCAAGAGGACAACTCTGAATAATTGTGGGTTGTAGAAGGACAGAATCGGAAGTAGGGAAACCAGTTAGGAAGAGACTGCAGTAGCTCAGCTGAGTGATGTTGGTGGCTTGGATTAGGGGATTGTATTAGTTTTCTATCACTGTTGTAACAAATTAACACAAACATAAGAGCTTAAGACAACATCATTTATTATTTTCCATTCTGTCAGACAGAGCCCCATGCAGGTCTCACTGGGCTAAAATCAAATTGTCGGCAGAGATACGGTCCCTCGTGGATGCTCTAAAAAGAATCCATTCCCTTGCCTTTTCCAGCTTCTAGAGACTACATGCATTCCTTGGCTCAAATCCCCCACCGTCCATTTTCAAAAATAGCAGCGTTGCATCTCTCTCACTTTTCTTCTGTAGTCACATCTCCCTTTGACTCTGACTTCAGCTAGGGAAGGTTCTCCCCTTTTAAGGACTCATATGATTAGGTTGGGTTCACCTGGCTAACACGGGATAATCTCCCCATCTCAAGGTCCCTAATCTTAATCACACCTGCAAAATCCCTTTAGGTATGGTAAGGCAAGGAATTGTAGGTAACTTATTCACAGGTTCTGGGGATCAGGGTATGTATTAAGACCAATTAGGACATCTTTTTCCTATTTAGGTCATCGTTGTGGGCTTTTATTCTGCCTGTCACAGCGGTAGACATGCAAATGGACATAGTGTGAGTAAGGACATACTCAAGTTTTCACCTGAGTTTGAGAAGCAGTCTGGCTGCCTCTGGTAGCCTCTGCTTACCTTCTGAATTAGCTCCACCACCCACTCTCTATATGATGATCACCTAAACCTATAATCATCCTATAATTAAGACACCTCACTCTTCAATTCAGGCCTGTCCTGAATTCGTTCCTTAGTCCCCATCTTTCTCAGTCCTACTGATTATCTTTTCTCAAGGCCAAAGACATTCAGACCAACTCAAGGCTCTGGTTATGCACAATTGCATGGTGGTTTTGTAGGCAGAACTGTGTCTGCTCTAATAGGAATGGTCATAAATGCACAGCAATCTGATTATCCAGAGCACTCTCTCTGTAATTTTAGCTTATTATCAATAAAGCATTAGCTGGTCGTATTAAATCTGATGTGTTTTCTAACTGGAAAAAAAATGTATGGCTCTTTGAACTGTTAGCCACATTTTTAATGTTGTAAGTAATTAGACAGGCTCTAGGTAGTGGGCAATATCTTTCTACTATCATAATCCTGCCTACTCCCTCCCTCTGTCTGTTCCAGTTATCCTAACAATTCCCTTCTCTATTCTCACCAGATCTTCCACAAATGTCCCAACAACCCTATGCACAAATTTCCACAAGATGTGAGAGATATACTTCAAGAACTATGCTTTGAGAAGTCAATTCCATTTCCATACCGGTATGAAGTCTAACATAAACAACTCTAAAAAAACGTCAGTGTTCAGCTATTCCCTTCAAAGCCCTTGGTAAACAGTAAGGAATTAAAAATCTCCCTTCACTTTTGGAGTCAAAAGAATACACTAATGAGTGGAAAACAACAGCCATATTTCTGTTTCTCTCAGACTATGAAAAAAAGAGGGTGATTAAAAGTTCAGTATTTTGGTTTAAAAGATCAAATTAACACCATCTTTTTGTTACACTATTTTTTATACTTTTCTTAAAATACACATGTATGTGTGTGCATGCATGAGAGAGGAATCATTCACAGATTCAATAATGCTTTATCCTCAGATATCAATTTCAGTACTCTACCCTATGCCTTTAGATCCTTTAGTTGTTATTGATGATGAAAATACTTCATAAATTTGCTTTGAATTTTCCAGACCTCCACTCTAGGATCTGCATTGTATAAACAGCTCTTTGTTAAAATGAAAGCAGGTGACATTATCACATACTACAATTGTGCTTTGGATCTATAATTACATCTCCTCCAAGTCCTCTTGACTTTCCACTGTATGTCTCTAAACTTTCTGTGAGCTGCTTGACATTTGATCTGGGATCATTCAGGCTGCCCTTCCCAGGCTCTTCTCTTCACTGTGTCTTTAAACTCCTTGCGGCAGTGATGTGACTAGAAATGAACACTGCTTTCAGACACAGCCAGCAAGTAGCTCTGAATTTTTTAGCATGTTTTCTTCAACCTTCCTCCTCAACTTTCCCTCTTAGTTATTCCATCTGTCTCTCAGGCTATGTGTGTGTTCAGTTGTTTCAGCATTCTTTCCTGAGATTACCAAATAATGATGGCTCTTATAATCAGCTAACTGTCTATCTGACTAAACAATTGTTCAGTATTTGTTTCATTTTGGACAGTTAGCCCTCACCAGTTGTTTTACATTAATCAATTCATTCATGCAGCCAACAAAAAATTTATTCAGCTATTTCTATGGACCACTCTTTGTTCTACCTATATGGGATTCAATGGTTGGCAAAAACAAACTCTGTTCCTACATTCATGAAGGTGATAGTCTGGGGGAGGAGAACACTGTTATGGAAATGACCCTGCAAAAAAAGTAAAATTACAACTTCAAGAAATACCCCAGGAGTACCAGTTTCTATGAGAATGTGTGACAGGGACATTCAAAGAAGAATTCTCTGAAGAACTGGTGTTTGACCTGAGCTCTGGCAGATATACAAGTATTGACTAAGGAAAGGGATAGGATGGGTACATTCCAGGGAGTAGGAACAGCCAGGGAGGGGGAGCAGCATATGCAAACACCCTCTGGTGGCAAGGAGCATGGAATGTTTGAGAACCTGAACTGAGGCCAGTACGGTTGGTGCATGGGGAGCGAGGGAGTTGGGGTGGCAGATGCTGGCAGAAAGACAGGCAGAGGCCAGACAACAGAGGAGCTCACAAGCCCTATAAAAAATTAGATCCTAACACATGAAAGGATGCTCAACATCTCTAATCATTAGAGAACTGCAAATCAAAACTACAATGAGGTATCACCTCAGACCATTCAGAATGGCCATCATCAAAAAATCTACAAATAATAAATGCTGGAGAGGGTGTGGAGAACAGGGAACCCTCCTACACTGTTGGTGGGAATGTAAATTGATACAGCCACTATGGAGAACAGTATGGAGGTTCCTTAAAAAACTACAAATAGAACTACCATATGACCCAGCAATCCCACTACTGGGCATATACCCTGAGAAAACCATAATTCAAAAAGAGTCATGTACCACAATGTTTATTGCAGCACTATTTACAATAGCCAGGACGTGGAAGCAGCCTAAGTGTCTGTCGACAAATGAATGGATAAAGAAGATGTGGCACATATATACAATGGGAGTATTTCTCAGCCATAAAAAGAAACGAAACTGAGTTATTTGTAGCGAGGTGGATGGACCTAGAGTCTGTCATACAAGTGAAGTAAGTTAGAAAGAGAAAAACAAATACCATATGCTAACACATATATATGGAATCTAAAAAATAAAAATAAAAAAGGTTCTGAAGAACCTAGGGGCAGGACAGGAATAAAGACGCAGACGTAGAGAATGGACTTGAGGACACAGGGAGGGGGAAGGGTAAGCTGGAACAAAGTGAGAGAGTGACATGGACATATATACACTACTAAATATAAAATAGATAGCTAGTGGGAAGCAGTTGCATAGCACAGGGAGATCAGCTCAGTGCTTTGTGACCACCTAGAGGGGTGGGATAGGGAGGGTGGGAGGGAGACACAGGAGGGAGGAGATATGGGGATATATGTATACGTATAGTTGATTCACTTTGTTATAAAGCAGAAACTAACACAACAATGTAAAGCAATTATACTCCAATAAAGATGTTAAAAATAAATTTGTTCCTTACTCCAGGACAAGGAAAACCACTGAAGGGCTTGTCCAAGGGAGGGTGACATCATTCAATTTTCATGTCTCCCTGCCTTATTTATTTATTTACATCCCAGGGATGTGTTGTGCCATGAATAATAACTGTAAACAGAATAACTCACAGAAGTTCAAATAACATCAGAACTTTTGCATGTTCAATACAGAGATTCTTAATTGAATTCATAATCTAGTCCCTCCAAAAGGGCTTTACTGGCAATGCCCAGGCACCAACTTGGGTGGCTATTTTGGGGCATACCCATATAATATATATTTTATTTTATTATTATTATTTTTTGTGGTACACGGGCCTCTCACTGTTTTGGTCTCTCCTGTTGCGGCGCACAAGCTCCGGACACGCAGGCTCAGCGGCCATGGCTCCGGGCCCAGCCGCTCCGCTGCATGTGGGATCTTCCCGGACCGGGGCACGAACCTGCATCCCCTGCATCAGGAGGCGGACTCTCAACCACTGCTCCACCAGGGAAGCCCTAATATATATTTTAACGGGGGGTACTAATGGTCTTGTTTTATTTTTTCACCACTTCTTGAGCAAAATGAAGAGGGCTTAACATGTTAGAGTCAGCCTAGAGAAGCTGCAGAGCACACAAATGCTCCTATTCTCATTTCTGCTCAGGTGCCTTTGTTTTCCTCATCAGTCTCCAAAGAAAACTGCTTTTGATGTAACACCTCTTGAGGTTTCAAGATAGAGGCTTTCAAAGGTGATGGAATAGTCCCTGAGAACCTACTTTGAGCAGGACCCCTGCAGGGACCCCTGGGAGAGAAGGAGGTAGGAGTTGCTCATGAGAAGTTAAAATCATCATGAAGAATTTGGGACATAAACAAGTGTCTAACAACGTGACATCGCATAAAGCTGTTCTGAGGAATCTGGTGAGCAGCCGGCTTTGAAGGACAGTTGGTCCTCAAAAAACTCAGCAGAAATGAAAGCCTCAAGTGCCAAGAGGCTGCCACTCAACCTCTGTAAGAATTTACAATCAAGCCCTACCCCACCCTTGTCCATTTTGTGCTTCAAAAAGCATCAACCACATTTGGACAAGGCCCTAGTTTACCCTTCATCTCTCTAAGCATCTGTCCATTTCTAACCAAACTAGGCCACGACTCCTTAGGTTCTACTGTGCCTACAGGCCAGAACAGAAGGTCTAGATAAGCAAGCCAAAAGCAAGCAGAACTTCAGAAGAATTCAAGGGTTAATTTAAGCTAAAAAGCAAATCACACACACAAAAAGAGAAATACATAGATATAAATAGATATAATTATGCTACCACTGTAGCTTTAAAATAAGCAAAATATATCATTGTATTTACATTAAAATACCAAGAAAGTAAGAATAAATATATGTAGGCTTTGAGTTTCTATACATTAACTAAATATGGATCTCTCTACATGTGTCCTCCAGAACCTACAGAGATCAATAAGGAGAGCAAATAAAACCACCCATAACCCCTGCCCACTGCATAACTAGAAGACAGAGGATGCTACAAATCCGTTTACACACAGCTAGGAAAAGAAGAATCTGGAATCTGCAGAGCCAGCACTGAAGACTTGTTGGAGCTGAGAATTGTCTGGAGAATGCTTGGGAAAAAGGAGAAGGCAGCAGGCCTGGCAGTGGCAGAGCACAGATAAAATCATTCTTAGCAGGAAAATGCCACACTCTGAAAAGATAAACACTGACAAAAGTCTATAATCTGTTGGATCAGGACACCATTACTGGGCACACAAATGGAGGGAGCTGCCCAGAGGTGGCAGTCTTGGGAAGGCACATTTTTGGGGAGATGAGAGGGGTCCTTAAAGCCCAGGTGATGAAGCAGAAGGAGGAAGCAAGATGAGGGGTCCATCAGAAAAGAACGAGAAGGCATTGCCCTCCACCGATAAAGGTGCCATTTAGTTTTTTGTTGTTTTTTTTTTTGCGGTACGTGGGACTCTCACTGTTGTGGCCTCTCCCGTTGTGGAGCACAGGCTCCGGACGCGCAGGCTCAGCGGCCATGGCTCACTGGCCCAGCCACTCCGCGGCATGTGAGATCTTCCCGGATCGGAGCACGAACCCGCCTCCCCTGCATCAGCAGGCATACGCTCAACCACTGCGCCACCAGGGAAGCCCCATGCCATCTACTTTTGAAAAGCGCTCTTAAGTGTATCAACAGAAGACAGTGCTCTTGAACTAAGAAATTAAGTGATTCTCCCCAAAATCTTACCACTGTCTGCACAGAATCACCTGTTGTTTCTGATTCAGGAAAATGCAAGACTCTTCAAAGGTAAAATAGCAGATATCATCCCCGCAGAGTCACTGTAAGACCATGGAAATGGAAAACCAAAATATTTCAGCAGGTGAAAATTCTTCCCCCCCCCAAAACGACATAGTAGAAGAAAACTGTAACACAAACCCCAACTGAATTAAATGTCCATAAAAAAGCACTTTGTATATTAAAAAAAAACCTCTAGTCAGAAATACAAAAGCTCAGAACAGAAACAGGCAAATTTTCAAAAGACAATGTGAAACAGGAATTGGTTGAATGGGGAATCATGGGCACCCCATCACAAGGGGGAGAGCTGACTCTCAGCACCTCAACCAAGAGATTGTATTTAGCATCACTAATAATGAAGCAAACGGACATTCTGAGCCTCCTGGTGTGATGCACTAGTGGGACACAATACGGTATCATCTGTGTAGTATTCTTTCCAAAAATATTTAACCTGAATCTAATCATCAAGAAATAATCAGACCAATCTAGAATATGAGATATTCTCAAAAATAACTGGCATGGACTCTTCAAAAATGTCAGTGACATGAGAAAAAAGGGGGAGGGCACTCATCTAGTAAAAGGAGACTATAAAGAGACATAATAAATAAATGCAGTGTCTGATCCTTTATTCGATCCTGATTTGGAAAAACCCATCAGCTAGAAAGAATATTTTTGGAATAAATGAGAAAATTTAAATATGATCTGTATCTCATATAAATCATGGTATCAGATGTTAAATTTATTATGTTGTGGTAATTATATTGTGATTATGTAGAACGATTTTTTTTTCTTAGCTGAAGATATCAGCTGAAGTATTTAGGGTTGTGGTATCATGTCTAGCACTAACTTTCAAGTGGATCAACAAAATCTGTGTGTGGATAGATGCATGTGTGCACACATGGATGGATGGAGTTAAAGATAAAACAAAGGTGTCAAAATGTTAATAATTAATAAATGTAGGTGTGCTGGGTTAAACAGTCCCCCCAAAATGCACATTTACCCAGAAGCTCAGAATGTGACCTTGTTTAACAATAGAGTCTTTGCAGAGTAATTAGTTAAATTAAATGAGGTCATATGGGATAAAGGTGGGCCCTAAACCTAATATGGTTCTCAGAAGAAGAGGAAACATAGAGACACACAGGGCAGAAGGCCGTGGTGACCGAGGCAGAGATTTGAGGCATACAAGCCAAGGAATGTCCAGGGCTGCCAGCAACCACCAGACGCCAGGAAGAGGCACAGAATTCTTCCCCGGAGCCTTCAGAGGGAGCAGGGCCTACAGACACCGTGATTTTAGACGCTTAGTCTCCAGAACTGTGAGAGAATAAGTGTCTGTTGTATGAGTTACCCGATTTGTGGTGATTTGTTCTGGAAGTCCTGGGAAACTAAGACGGTAGGTACTGGTTAAAAGTGTCCAGTGAAAATACTTTGGGTTTTTCCCATGAGTATGAAATATTTCAAAATCACAAGTTGGGAAAAAATAAAAATAAATAAAAAATTTTAAACTTATGCATAGGAAAAAATCAAGGACATACACCAATCAACCACATCTATCTCCCCATAGCTGTAAAGAGTCGCTGCCCCCCAGCGACCTCAGAAATCCTCCTGCCCTCCATGTTAAAAAGTGAGCTTAATCATCTCCCTCCCTCCTTCCCAAATTTATGCTTGGTATCTTATGAGACTTTGGTTATTGGGTAGAACCGCCAGATGTGGAGAAATGGGGAGATGATTGGGAATAATACTGCTGAGTCATGGAAATGCAGTTGCCTTTCAATAGAAGTGAGTGGAGAGAAGGTTCTAAAAAGAGGGTAAAGGGACAAAACAGATCCTCTGCTCACAAGAGTGACAGACAGCATCACTTAACAAGTCAAAGTATGAGCAAAGTCAATATTGGACCTGGATTGGGCCAAAGGAACAAAGAAGGTGTTGGCTTCACATAGAAAGGGACGTGCCAGGGGAGGAGCGGGGTCGGACCTGTCACTAAGCTTTCTATCATCTAAGAAGGTTATTTAGTCTGTGGACTTGGAACTGGTCTTCCTGGGTCTGGATTCAGGGTGTCTCTTACTCTGCCTGTGTGAGTTTAGAAAACCGGGGATAATAATCGTACTTTTGCAGGGTTGTTGTAAGAAATGTATCTGCAAAGTACTAAGGAGAGTTCCTGCCACCCAGCATTATGCACGTTTGAGCTGGATATTCTTCTTGAATCTAGGGCCTGGGTTAGGTACCTGGCTTCACCCACTAGTCTCAAACCATGGTGGATGCAGAAGGAGTGACTTAGAGTTTAACCCTGAAATTTTGGAATGATCACGCCCAGTATTTCAAGGTATGGGGAAAAGAATTCTGCAAACGGTACAACGATGGATAAAATTTTATTTTCTCCTTTGAAGTGTTTGTAATTTTCCAAATGTTTTACAATAAGGTAGTGCCAATTTGATAGTCAGAAAAAATGAAAGAACTAGCCATGCCCCTTTTACTCCTCATCTTCCCATCGAAAAAATGGAGGTGGTAGAGATAGTGGTGGGGAGGAAAGATTATGCGTTTTGTTTTAAAGAATAAGAACATCAGTTAAGAAGCAGAAGCACTCAGATGTCCCGCAGCCCCTGCCCCAGACCTGCCCAGGCAGCTGACACTGGGGCTGGTTGCTCAGTAGGTCAGGGGAGACTCAGCGGAAAACTCGTAAAAATTAAAAAAAAAAGACTCAGGTTGACTTTAGTGAATTATTCTGATGAAAATACACAAGCTCAAAGAGGAAAGCAAAAGGATATCAACAAGTTTGGATGTTTATTTAATGTGGATTTATGGGCTTCATTACAAAAAAAACATTGATTAACAATAACTTACTTCCAAACAAAACCCGATGTGTATATGGTTGAAAATAAAATTGATAAACACTTCAGCAGTCATTGCACTGTCCCAGGTTTCAGAACTGTAGATCCCTAAGTGCTTTTTCATAATTTAATCCATTTTTAAAAGGGCACAATGACTAGGGAGTACGGTAGAAAAATGTTATTAAAAATATAAATATATGAAGTATCTGACTTAATGACTACCATATTGATTGCTGAATTTATCCATGTCTCTGTGTAAACAAATTAAAAAAATCCCTTCTTGACACACATGATGGTCACAGATTCTTAGACACTTAAGAATCTTAAGAGGGCCCTTAAAGTATATCCAATCCAGCTCTCTATGCAAAGCAGGCATTATAACGCAATGTAAGTGATGAGTAGTCAGGCCCTTAGATGAGGTCTTCAGAACTCTGTCTGAACCACCCTCGTATTACCCAAAGCTGTAATAAATTGAATCATAGCACCTGCTTTTTTTTTTCCTTTATGCCACTTATCACAATTGTGACACCATTTTTCACTAGTGTGATTTTTGTTCATTGTCTAGTTTTCCACTGGACCGTAAATCTTTAAGGGCAAAAATTGTGATGACTTTGCTTGCTGCTGTATCCCTAATCCCTTCTACATAGCCTGGAACTCATCAAGTATTTGTTAAATTAATGAATACAGCTTTGGATTCTTCTCCCAATTTTAACACTACTGGAAACTAAAGGTCATTGAGGTGTTCCTCAAAGCTGATGAATGTCAGTGTCAAGAATCAGACCCAGCTTCATTTGACCACAGAGGCCATGACTGTCCTAGCAAGCTTTTTGGCCACCCAATTAGTTTAAAGGGAACCTATGAATTAAGCAATTTCAAATTAATAACACAAATTTACATTCAATTCCTGCTCCCTCTCTCCAAAGCCAATAAAATGTGAATTTCAAATCTGAGTTTTAATTTTCTACAAGATGGTACTAATGCCACCTCTGGGCCTTGGTGCTTTTCTAATGCTTTACGTTATATATTTCAATGTTTACACATGCCCACCATCCCTAATCATCTCTATGGCTGTCTTTTTTCCTCTAATCAGAACCTTACAACACAGTTTAAATCAATGGTGTGCTGCAGTCAGCCTGTACTGGCTCCCAGAACCCATGGTTAAATTTTCAGGGAGTTTGTGAGCTGGATGTCAAGCCACAGCCATTATTAAAAATTAAACCTAGGGCTTCCCTGGTGGCACAGTGGTTGAGAGTCCGCCTGCCAATGCAGGGGACACGGGCTCATGCCCCAGTCCGGGATGATCCCACATGCTGCGGAGTGGCTGGGCCCGTGAGCCATGGCCGCTGAGCCTGCGCGTCCGGAGCCTGTGCTCCAAAACGGGAGAGGCCACAACAGTGAGAGGCCCGCGTACCGCAAAAAAAAAAAAAAAAAAAAAAAAGAAAAGTTTATGTAATGTATGGTTCTATATTTAAAACATTCTGGATATTTATTGTTATATTCACAATAGACATGGAGAACAGATTAAGGGTTATGAGAGATGAGGATGGAGTGGTGACAATCTAAAGAGAAAACGCAAGGGAATTCCTTTGTGATGATGGGACATTTATGTATCCTGAATGTCCTGGTGGTTATACAAATCTATACATGGGATAAAACTGTACACATACCACACATATACACAAACACACACACCCAAAAAATGAATCCATATTAAAATGGTGATAGCTGATTAATGTCTTTAGCAGTATTGTATGAGTCTCAATTTCCTGTTTATGGTATTGTATTACGGTCATATAAGATGTCAACACTGGGGGAAGCTGGGTAAGGGGTATGTGGGACCCTGTACTATTTTTGCAAATTCCCGTGTGTCTATAATTACTTCCAAATAAAAAGTAAACGAAACAAATGCAGAAGAAATAAATACTTAAGACATCACTTTCTAATTGCTTTACAACATTTTAGTATTAACTATGCCTTGAAGTTATTCACATTCACTCTATGCTGGTTATATTAGTCAGCTCAGGCTACCATAACAACACCAGAGACTGAGTGGCTTAAACAACACACGTTTCTCACAGTCCTGGAAGCTGGGGAGTTCACGATCAAGGTGCTGGGCAGATCTGGTTGCTGGTAAGAGCTCTTTTCCTGGCCTGTAGATGACAGTCTTCTAGCTGTGGCTGTGTCCTTACATGGCAGAGAGCAAGCAAGCTGTGGTGTTTTTTCCACTTCTAATAGGGACACTAATCCTATCATTGGAGCCCTACCCTCATGACCTCATCTTAATTTAATTACCTCCCAAAGGCCCCACCTTCAACTACAATCACACTAGGAGTTAGGGCTTCAACATACAAATTTTAGGGGGATACAAACATTCAGTCCATAACAGTGGAAATATCATACAAGTTCTGCTACTATGCCTCTCTTCTCTACTCTGCATTCAATGATATCTCATTGGTAGCTGGAAACCAGCCATATGAGAGTGTTTATATCACAGAAATAAGTACGCACTACAAATCAGAACTTGGTTTATTGTACAGCTGATTGAAAAAAAAGTAATGGAGAAAATGTTAATATTGTAAATTAAGCTTTAAAGTGTGTTATGTCTGTAACCATTACATCATGAATAGCATCAAATTGAAAAAAGTCTTCTATTATTTGAAAACTATTGTTTGATTCTGCAAAGAAGTTACGTTTTGATTCAGGTTTGTCCTGAGTGAGAAAAGTTCCAACATTGGTCTTTTTTGTTTCTCTTCTAATTAAGTAACCAAAAGTATCAACCACATTCATGTTGGGACTATACTCATTCATTAATTGCAGCCACAGATTGTCTACAGACACAAGAATTTTGAAAAAATCAATGAAAGCATTCTGTGAGGACCAGTTGGCTATATGGAATTTACAACAAAGCGTATTGTATATTAGTATCTTATTAGTAGTAGTATTAGTATTTTATTATTATTTCTAAAGTGTGTACTGCCTTTATAGCAAAAAAATTCATAATAAACTGAAGCATGGACATATGCACATTTTAAAAGAGCGCTAGTATGTAAACATTTACTGGCACAACGCCAGTTTAAGTCCAATCCTCTCTCTGCTTACTTCAGTGGAGACAAATCACCACTCCCCTTTAAAGTGGTGATGTAGGTTACCTGTGCCACATCAGGATTTTACCATTTGCAGATGTTCTGTTTCTGGGAGACTGATTTGACTCCCTGTATGTTCAGATATGTATGTTCAGAATCAACGACCTCCTACAACTGTAAACCCTTTTGACTTCACAGGAAGATGCTCTAGTTTCTCCCATGAAGAGTCTCTCACTGTGGGCTGGGTCAGTTCCACTTTGCTTTTAGGTTAGATGCCAAATTTCCAAGTTTTCTAGTGATTTTTCCATTTTGTTTGGTATAACAATATTTGAAAGCAAGATTTCTTTACAACTGGTGGTTCATGGGATTAGTCACTTTGGGCCTTTACCTACTAAATATTTTACACTCAGTGTCCCTTTGCTGTGGCATATACTGGTCAGAGATCAAACTTCCCAACCAATTTGCTGTTGGTTCCATGTGTAGCTACTTTCGGGCTCTGTGCTTCTGTTTATTCTGGAAGGCCTTTCACCCCAATTCCAGTGCCCAGCACCTACCCTTCTATTGAGGTTCAGTTCAGCTACCTTGCCTTTCCTTTCCTAATCTATTCAGTATGGAAAAAAATCATCCTTTTCTCTGAATTCCTCAATATAGCCAAATCTTTCTTCTGACATCTTCTCCCTTATACTGCTGTCACATATATCTGTGGCTTATGTCAGAGGTTTCTATTACCTCCTTGAGGAAGAGCTCTTCCCTAATTTATTTCTAAATCCCACCATGGTGACTAGTTTAATGCCCGTACATAGTTAAGACTTTTGAAAAATTGGTTCAGTGGAATGAGTGGGCTATATGTCACCAAATGAACAAGTTGAGTTCATCTCCTTAAGCCTCAGTTTTCTTACCTGTAAGTTAGGAATGATAATCAAGAGATTATATCTTATAGTTATTGTAAAAAACAGAGATAAGATATATAAAATGACTAGCACAGTGCCTGGTTAATGGTGGCTGCTCAATAAATGGTGTGTGTGTGTGTGTGTGTGTGTGTGTGTGTGTGTGTGTGTGTAATACATAGGATACACATATAACATAAATATGTGGTATATATAATTACCATTGCTGGCACTATCATTACCATATGACTATTATTGATACCAGGTTCAAGTTTCAGTGAGTGTGTCTATGAATTCTCTAGCACAGTGTGGTGTAAGAGCTTAGGCCTATAAGTCAGGAGTCAGACAGAAGATGCAAGTTTCCATCTCAGTTCTGCCCAATGTTCATGATCTTGGGCTAGTCAACCTCCCTGGGCTTCAGTTCCCTTATCTGCAAAATATGTGTGTGAATGCAAGGAGAAGGCTGAGCCTCTTTGAAGGTCTGTCCCTCCACAATACCACGTGGCAAGTCCCCTTGGGTGAACTGGGCTCCCAGTGACAGGCAGCACACTGCCTTCAATAACTGCCTCTCTCTAAACCCTCAGCAACGGGCTAAGTACCCTTTGGCAAGGCTGTCTCGGTGATGTACGCATGGGTGCAGAGATCCCCAGCCATTCCACTTGTTGACTTTACTGGCTGGAGAAGGATTATTTCCTTCTTCATTCTGTGACTACAGTGAACATTTGGAAGTTGTAAGGGAAAAAAATCAATGCCAGAGAGTTCTGGAGGTGACGTATCTAATACTTTTTCTCTTGGCAAGTCACTGCGGGGGGGATACCTCTCAAGTTGATCACTCTGATGACAGTGCACCAGTGCATCCTCCCTGCAGACTCCATGTGACACAGGGCTGGGGACCTCAATTACAGAGGCAGGAACACAGAAGTCCAGAATAGCAAGGTGTCTCAGCTGGGAGAGGCCTGTCTAGTCTAAGCGTTCGATTTTACACATGAGGAAACTGAAGGTCAGAGGGGCCAAAGGACTCCTTCAAGGTCGCAGAGCTAGTTAATGGAAGAGCTGGGTCTCGGAAGTACACTTCCTGGAGTCCCGGCTCACAGCTTCTGCTCCCACTTCAGTCCCACCTGCTGTGGGCCAGTAAGACGGCCGGCCAGGAGCCTCTCTGATGGCAAAAGTGAGTTCCAAACAGGCACCAATGAACATTGTCTTCTCCCCTGCCCCCCAGGTCTCAAATAAAATCTGACTGTTGGAGAGAGTTGAAGTTGGTTTTGGGAAAAACTAATTCCAATCTCTAACTTCCATGAGAACAGTGAAAATTGTTGTCTTTAATGTATATGCCACCCCATCCTGGATGTGATTATTCAGGAGCAGTGAGCAACTGGTGCCTCAGGGGCCCTTTTCCTTTTCTGGCTGGGCACAGACCCAGCGACGCACCTCAGGGCGTGGCTTACAAGAAACAGTAGTTATGTTTCCTGTAATGTATCTGCCCAGACTCAGATGGCAGCTGCTGACCGTGAGCTCCTAGAGAAGAGTATAGCCCAAGCATCAACCTGGCACAAGAGCCGGCACCTGGAAGACATTCAAAATGTTGGTTGGATGAGTCCAGAAAGTGTCACTCATGTTGGTGACCCCAATGTCACAGAATATGTAGAATATGAAAAAGCTCTTTTCATATAATAATAGCTGCCCTTTAACAAATGAAGATGAGGTTGAAAACGAGTCATTTGAGCTTAAGGAAGCTTATGGTTCTTGATATGTTTTGGAGTAAGAAAACCAGACATACACTTTATCAGATTCACTATAGTGGGAGTAGTCACACGGGAGGAAGGGAAGTGGAGTGAGAAGTATATTCTGTTTATAGTCTTATTTCAATAGTTTTCTTTCTCTCTATTTTCACTCATTAATAAAATGACGTGTGGGATGACCTGGAGTCTCTAACATTGGAATATGGTGCTATTCTGGAATTCTGTGCTCTGGGGCTTGGTAGGAGACGTAGTGCTCCCATTTACTCTCTCTCTCTCTCTTTCTCACTGGCCAGTTCTCTTTCTTTGGGGGGATGTTGGTTCTGAGGAGAGAAATCAGGGAGCTGATCACTTAGGTGGGAGGAGCTTACAGGAGTCAGAAAGTCTTCCGAGGTAGAGACGTCTAAGTCCCACTTCATGTCCCCTTGCTGGCCCAAACTCCCTTAGGTTGAGACAATGTGGCTGAGTTACAATCAATGAAATGTGGAAGAAGTGTCACGAGGGCACTTCCCGGCCCCTACAGACATGTGGGGAAACTTTTAGCCTCCTCTTTTCTTGACACAGCAACCTTGCAGGCCGCAGGATAGGAGAGGGTCACCTGATTCACTCTGGACTTTGAGTGCAGAATAAAATCCTCAGTGTCTTAAACAATTTACTCATTGAGGTTTATTTATTACTGAAGCATAGCCTACCTTATCCTGACCTTTCTTCTAATTTATCAAGCCCATTGCATCTGAGGATGACAAGGTGGGGCAGAATGCAGGACAGGAGGCTTCTTCAGGATTCAACGTTTTGCATTTTTTTTTTTAGAGATCCTCTCCTGTTATCCTGCTTAGAAACATGAATGTGTCAGCACAGCATACAGGGATTTGAGGGGAATTTATACACATGCCCAAATTTTCTCTTCTGGCCCTAGTTTCCCCAAGTGTTCCTTTCTTGTTTTAATATGTACTAAAAAACCCACACTTATAAGATAAAAGATAAACTTTGAAGGTGAATTAAATACTTTGGTAAACTTTCAATAGTTTTGTAGCTTTTTAATAATCATGATCTTTTAACTTTAACAATCCCTCACTTAAAGTTACTAATTTTCCTTAAGAAAACAGGGGATAAGCTTCATGACATTGGTCTTGGCAGTGATTTCATGGACCTTACATCAAAAGCATTGGCAACAAAAGCAAAAACAGACAAGTGGGATTACATCAAACTAAGAAGCTTCTGCACAGCAAAGAAAACAATCCTATCTCCTGTCTCATTTCTTTTTCCTACTCAGCCTTTCATCCCCACTCCTTCCTTCTGAATTACATAGCCTTATGGTTAATCATTTTAATGTGCAGATTAATTCTGGTTGTCATGTCCTGTCCGCAGCTGACAGAAATGAAGGTAATGAAGGAAGAGAAGATTCTGAGTCATTTACCTCTCCTCCCCCAAGAGATTTTTTATCAGCTATCACAAAGGAAAGAAATCAAACCCTTTGCCATTGATCAAGCCATGTTCAGGCTCTAGATTGCCAACTGGTAGATACTCCTTGACTGCTCCAAATTATAGATTTAAGTCTTTACAAAACAGGGATCTACTTCTGTGGGAAGAAGAACAGTTCTGCGATAAAGTGTTGGTTCAGTTATTAGCAGACCAAGTACTCCCACACTTGACACACCAACCCCACACACCATGTCTGTGTCAACTAAAGTAGGGACTCCAGTGTCCCTCAGAGGGCAAAGGTTCACAGTACAGATGCCCACTCACAATCCCCAGCTGTGAAAGCATCAATTCCTGCAACAGCAGCAGTTCAGAATGTTCTAATTAATCCATCATTAATTAGGTCCAAAGACATTCTTATTATCACTAACATGGTGTCATCACAAAATACTGCCAGTGAATCATCAAATGCATTGAAAATAAAATGTGAAGATGATGATGACCATGATAATTTGTAATCTAGCCTTGATGCATGTAACATGCATACTTGGTTTTAAATCCATTGTACTGAGGTTAAACATGCATGCTGGCTGTTTCCAAGCTGTGTTTTAGAAAAACAGTATTTAATGAGTAAATATGGTTATCATAATTTTCAATTAAAAAAAAAAGAAGATACCAATTGAGTTTCTTACTACAACATCTGAAATAAAAACTAATTTTCCTCTTGAAAAAAAAATAAATAAAGTTACTAATTTAGTTTAAAGAGTTGTTGAAATAAATGTCTAGGTCCAAGATGGAGCTGCTTCTGCCTGGGGGGCCATGTCAGCAAACTGAAACATGTAACTTTCAAGTCCCTATAAATGTTCCACTTGACCAGAAATGCAGTATATACAGTCAACCAATCCCCACATGCCAAGCCAACTCGGGGCTCTGTACATATTCCCTTTTCCTTATTCATTTAAAATCTCCCTTCTCTATTCCTCATTCTTTATCCTATAAAAGCTTCCTGCCTTCCAGTCCATTTTGAAGTTCTCTGGACCCTTGGGAACGGAGACTGCTTGCTTCATGAAGTGTTTAATAAAGTTTGTATCATGTAAATTGTCTTCTTTAATTATTTTAAGAAAGCTTAATCTCTACTTATTTCCTGTTACATGATAGAGAAGAAATTTCTTTTAATACATTTATTTGTTTTATTTATTTATTTTTAGCTGCTGTGTGCAGGCTTTCTCTAGTTGTGACAAGTAGGGGCTACTTTTCGTTGCGGTGCATGGGTTTCTCATTGCGATGGATTCTTTTGTTGCAGAGCATGGGCTCTAGGTGCACGGGCTTCAGTAGTTGTGGTTTGCGGGCTCTAGAGTGCAGGCTCAGCAGTTGTGGCCCGTGGACTTAGCTGCTCCGCGACATGTGGGATCTTCCAGGACCAGGGCTCGAACCCATGTCCCCGGCACTGGCAGGTGGATTCTTAACCACTGCGCCATCAGGGAAGCTCCCAGAAAAAATGTTTTTAAAGCTACAGGATACAGCTTTTAGACCAGGATTATTTATATTATCATCAACCTAGATGTATAAAATATTACTCATCCTAAACTTCAGTTAATGTCTAATGAAAAAAAAAAAAGCAAATTCAGGAATTCTCGACCTGGTTGCATTTTTATTCTCAAAGTTAGTCTGTTGCTAATAAATAAATTATTGTTATGAATTTGAATTGTTGCCCATGCAGACTGGAATCATGGATAACTGAGTGAATAAAAATGTGTCTGAGTTTGGATCAGTACGTTTTATGAGCCTAGAATTTCACAAGAGGAACTGAACTCAGCTAGTACTTCTGAAACCGGGGCCCCTGCTGAAACCGAGTTCCCCTGACAAGTATGATTAACCTCTCTATCTAAAACTTAATTCCCTTTCTTGTCCCACCCCTGTTCCCCTCAGGAGTAAGAAGTATTAAAGAAAAGGGGGGATTGAAATTGAGCAGGACCCTATGAGGCCCTCCCATGTACAAAAGCGTCTGTGTTCCCCACCCTTTCTTGTCTGTAGAAAAGATTTTAGTCTCCTATGCCTTCTCTGAGCTCCAAAGAGAAGACTCAAACGGTTACTAATTAAAGAAGTGATGGAATGCAGAAACACAGGAAAAGCAATTAAACAAGATAGCTTGAACATCAGTTCAGTGATAGGACAGAGTCCTCCTGAAGGAATATACGTAACAATCTGATGCATGTCTTTGAGTTGTTATGCAGAAATTAAGACCCCTGACCAGGTGGAGGATGGTGACAACGTGCTGACCCCAGTCTGGTTGGAACCAGAAAGTTGACTGAGATTCCTGAAATTCCACCTTGTCACCTAACCACAACCCCAATCAAAAGAAAGTCATGCACCCTGCAACCCTCACCCCAAATGTTACCTTTAAAAACCTTCCCTGAAAACCATAGAGGAATTTGGGTCTTTTGAGCCTGAGCTGCCTACTATCCTTGCTTGGCGCCCTGCAAATAGACTGTACTTTCCTTCACAGCGGCGTGTCAGTTGATTGGCTTTGCTGGGCGGTGGGTGGGCGAACCCAAGTTTGGTTCAGTAACACTTCCATATACTAATTCCTATCTACTTAATTTTGTAATTTGGTAGGATGCCAACCTATCCATTCAGGGATAGGCACATCTATTTGAAAATAGTTAAGTTACATGTACAAAAAAATGTATGTCTGCTTATCCTTATGTACATAGAATGCACCATTAAATTTAGACGCAAAAACATGAATCCCAAATCACTTAAATTCCTAGGTAAAGTCATCTAAAGTATTAAAACTAAACAACTTAAACTTTTTTTATCATCCACAAACCATTCTGGCCCACTCTTGCAAAAAAAGCTCACAAGGCAATTTGGGTTGGAGGCATCTTTCTTCTTTAACTCTTCCAAATGCAGCTTTATATTAGCATGCTCAGTAAAGCAAGTAACACTTCCACTTGATTACTTGAGACCATTCTTGACCCTCATTTCATTCTAGTTGGAGGTAATTACTTGCTGCTAATGCAAAGTGCTAAAGACAGCCTTCAATTCTGTTGAATTATTATGTAGATTGGGAATCAGACCTCCCAATTTTTCTCTTAAACAGCACCATAACTCTAATCTCTACTTTGTCAAATTCAAAAGTCTACCTATTTTTGAGTGAAAACTTCTTACTTAAAATAAGATATTGGTCCTGGACCTGGTGGAGGAAATGGGTGAGTTTCTTTGGGAATGAGGTCAGGAAAGAATAAGTCAGCAATAAGGGAGGTGAAGTAGATACTTTCAGGATCTAATATACCTCAGAATTGTGGAATGTAGCTCTTACTCTCTTTTTTTCATACCTGGTGTACTGAAAATATAATACAAGATTGTTTAGGCAATCTAAATAGCAACTCTAAATTCAACCACAGTCACTGGATAAGTTTTTGTTTTATCTGAGTCTAGATGAAAACTCTGAATATCAACTCATTTAAATTCAAACCAGTCATGTCTGTATACTAAGAAGTCATCTCTGGATTAATAGTATTTACAGTAAAATGGAACAGGGTTTCTCTTAGCCTCATTCCGGGAATGAATAAAAAACAACAGTAAAAGGCTATTTTTTCTGTGAATACCTATATGACTTCACAGCCATTACTCCACTCAGAGGAAAAATGATTCTCATAGCACAGCGAGGGGGAGAGAATGCTTGGCTTCTATTAAGAGTAATGGAGGTTGGGATGCAAAGTTCAGTTGTCAGGAAAGAAATAGTTGCCACAGGCCTGGAGAACAGGAGGAAAATTTACTAATTCGTTCTTCCTAAACCAAGAAGCTTATTGTTTAACGCTCCCTCCTTCACGAGAAAGTAAAGCACGGGATCATATATATTCCTGAAAAGGGTAAATGAAATATTTTCCAAAAATTAAAAAAAGATGGCAAATGCAATAATAGAAGCTTAAATATATGGGGTTGTACATTCATTCTTTTCTCACAATGTAGAAGAGTTAAGGCTACAAAATGTAGAACTATTTGACACCTGAAAAATTGGAAATAGCGAGGGATGACTTATCACCCCCGTTCCTCCCGGGAGGGCAGGGCCAAGCACATTTTCTACTGCATGCCTACTACTTTCCATTTTCTAAAATTATGCTTCTGGTCTTATCAAAACACTATTTTGACACAGCCTTTTTCATCTTCCTTTTTTTCTCCCGCAAATCACCTCAGGCATCACAAACCCATTTTATTGGAAACCGCAATCTTGTACTTAAAGAACAACTCAGCGTTAACCCCGGGCCCTCTGGACACACTTTATCAGGTTTAGGTGAGTCCTGGAATCTTAGAACTCCTGACGGGGCTCGGGACAGTAAGGAGGGTTTTACAGACCCTCGCCGTGTAGGGCCCACGCCACAGCTGCTTCACCCTGTGACTGGCGTGGCACTGGGACTTCTACTGAGTCAATCCCAGTTTCCCAGGAGAACCACTCTGAGTCGGGCCCAAGCTGCCCAGCAGCCCCTAAGGCAGCAGTGCCACGGTCTGTCGTGAGCTTCCTGGCCTCTTTTTTTACCAAAGATGGTCAGATGTTCGCCTAAGTTGGTTTTCCTCAATTTGCTAAGATCCAAATGTAAGGAAAAGACAATTTCTCCTCAGGTGAATTCTGGGGAGAAAAAGCTATAACTACAGATCCAAAAAAAATGCTGGGGAAGACAAACTGGGAGAGAGAAGCAGAGAGCGGTTTCCAGGGGAAATCGGTGTCATTAGGCTGATGCTAAAATCTCCTGTGAACCTAAAAGCTTGTCCTTATTCAAGGAAGCTGCTTTACAGGCAATGTGCTAGCTTATTTCCACAAATGAATTCTTTTGGAAGGATAGTTTTTCAGATTATAATTCACTCATTCATTCATTTGCTTGCCAGTGAGTATATACTCAATAACTGCATAAGCCAGACTCTGTGTAAAGCCCTGAGGATACACAGTGAGCAAATGGACAAACATCCCTACCTCCATGTGGCTCACATTCTCAGGGGTGGGTAGGGGTGCAGAATAAATAATTAGGTGGATAAGAAAGGAAGATAGAGAGGGGGCAATCTAACTTATTCTTGGTACCTTAGATACTTTTTATACTCAGCCTCCTTGGGCCTATGATTAAACAAAAATTCTTTGCTAAACAAAGCTTTCCCTTTTTCATAATGACTATCACATTTCTTAGCTCCGGATCATACTGACCTATAAACGGTTAGCTGTGGAAGTGACCCAATAGCCATCTATTTCTCTCTTTTAAAAAGTGAAAGCAATTCCACAGGAATTGTTGCCAGCATTCTCAGACAGAACCAGGACACGTTTACTACTAGATTTCTGGCACTGTATATCAGGGGAAGCACTTCTACATCCTACCAGGATGAAAGCTATCACCTTGGGCAGCCTTAGGGTAAGAGAAGCAGCAGTGGGGACACACAGGCCTCCTCTCTTTTGATGGGTCTACACTCAAACCCTTGTACTCCTCAGCACACGTCGACTAAATAAATTATCTGCTGGGCAGCCACAACCTTCCTACTGCACCCTACGTGTGCAAACTCACACCCTACTTTCGCTAAAGAACACAATATGTATTGTTGTACTCCAGAGAAATCCCATACCATTTGAAATGTGTACAACCCGAACCTTGGCCGCTAACATGTCTTCATATTTTAGAACTGGTCTCCGTGAACTAGATGTACTGTCTTGTCACAATACTGAATTAAAAGCATCAATTACATACTGAGACATCGGGGGGGGGGGCGGGGGGAAACTTCTGGTTAAGCTCTCATGTTACTTGTATCTGATTGTTCATGGATGGAATTCGATAGCCTTCTCCCCAGCCTGCTAGAAAGAGCTGTGGTGTTGGGGGCACCTGGATTTAGAAGTACTTCAGGACTGCCTGCTGTGGCCCTGTCATTATGTTGATGGTAATGTGAACTCTTCAGCATGAGAAATTGTATGCCACAAAGATAAACTCAGGTCTATTTTAGAAGGAGCTGCCAACCAACTTTTCTGAATGCTGCCTGTTATATGTTCAGTGCAAACCACTGAGCACAACACTGTATGTTTAAGAAGGAACAGAGGTAGTTCCTAAGAGGCTTGTGTGATACAAGAAATTACCCAATGTCTGACTCATCACCCAAGCTTACCGAGTTGACAGTCCTGACATTTGGTCACCATAGCCACAGCTTCTATATCTTGCCTCCAACTGCTACTTAACTAAAGCTGTGCCCAGTAATGACAATTTTTAGTTAATACTCACAATAAAAATGCTAATTTTTTGAGGCTCCAAATAAAAGTTTTCAGTGAATCTCTACAAGCATAACTAAGCCATCCAGTGAAACCAGCTACGATTGTCAGGCTTACGATTTTTTTTTTTTTTTTTTTTTTTTTTTTTTTTTTTGCGGTTCGCGGGCCTCTCACCGTTGTGGCCTCTCCCGTTGCGGAGCACAGGCTCAGGACGCGCAGGCTCAGCGGCCATGGCTCACGGGCCCAGCCGCTCCCTGCGGCATGTGGGATCTTCCCGGACTGGGGCACGAACCCGTGTCCCCTGCATCGGCAGGCGGACTCTCAACCACTGTGCCACCAGGGAAGCCCAGGTTTACGATTTTTGTGTTTGGATTTTATTTTTATTATGAACCCAAAAAGGCAGGTGGCAGAAAAGTGAGGAGCCAGCGAAGACAAAATAGGTGCACTCCAAAGCTTGTAACTAAGCTTGGCATGAAAGGGAAAGGTGTTTGCAGCGGCCATGTGGTGTGGACCTAACTTACCATCATTTTCATCAAATGGGAGGTGAGGTATTTCGAAGAGAGGCAGTGTAGGTACAGCAGACCTTTTCCAGCTGGGGCAAAAGACCAGATTTGGCTTTCCAGTTTACCACTCGCTATGTGACTTGGGCAAGTTATTTTACTTCTAAGGATCTCAGGTTTCATCACCCTGAGGGAGCCAGATGACATCATTTCTAAGGTCCCTTCCATTTAATACATGTTTGAAACAGCCTGTCATAAAAAAGCACACTAACACATGTCTGTGTGAGCTAACATTTATTATTATTTGATATGTACAAGTACCACACTTGTGCTCCATTATGTCAGTCTTATTTATTTATGAAGACTTCAGGGCCTAATAAGTGTAATAATACTGACAACAACTAGTATTTATTGAACACTTATTTCAACCCATTAGTTGCATACTAATGGGTCTGACTTTACCTGAACTCAGAAGTCCTTCCTCTCTAACATCTGGTCACCACAGCCACATCTTCTGTATCTTGTCTCCAACTGCTCCTTAAACTAGAGCTGTGCCCCGTAATAACAATTTTAATTTAATACTCATAATTAAAATGTTAATTCTGTTAAATGCCTCAAATACAAGTTTTGAAACTATACGTGCATAACTAAGTTACAACTCAGTGAAGCTGGCTATGGTGCCAGTCTTATGATTCCTGAGTTTCACACTCATTTGCATGTGCATAACTAAATAATCATCACAGTGACTCTATGAGGGAGGTACTCTGATACTCCCATTTTCAGATAAGGAAATTGAGGCCCGTAGAGGTTCATTAACTTATGCAAAGTCATTCAGCAAGTAGGTGGCAGTCATGATTCAAATTCCGGAGACTTACATTTACTGGAATATAAATTCCATGAAAGTAGCAACTAGGTCTGTCTTGTTTGCCTCTGCCTCTCCAGTGCCTGCCACACGGCAGGTGATCAGTAAATACTTGTGGAATGAATGAAGGTCTAACGCATATCCCGTACTCTCAACGACTCTCCCGGATACATCACATAATCAACCCTCTCAGTGATCTTGTAAGAGGCTGCAAGGGAGACCCCACTTGTGAGCACAGGTAGATTAGCATAATTCTAACTCCACTCTTGGAAAACCAAGTGAAACCAGTGCACATTTTGTAGACCCTGGGCCCCCTCCTCCTGCACAAAGGATGACGGAGTTGTGGGATAGTTGTGTCAGGGAATAAGCCTGCTTTCCTTGGCCTTTGCTCTGGAAATGACATTCCCATTGACAGGGGGTCCTGATTTTGCAAGGAAAAGTCAGCTGTTTGATCAGTTGTGTGAGTGACCATCTCTTGTGGGAGCTATGATTAGTTTTCATCCTGCCTCTGCCTTTTGACCACCAATAATAAGACTGTTTTGCTTTCCTATCACCAGAACTGGCTCCCTGTTAATGCATTTCCAGCCCTAACAGAAGAGAAATGAGAAGGGAGATGGCGTGAGTGTCCCCATGGCACTCAACCTGCTAACACTAATGTTGAGCAGGGCCATCCATCCCATTAGAGTTGACAGAGCATCCCTGAGACAGAGCGGATGCCACAGCTGAAGCCGCAAGCGCCCAGAGTGCAGCCACGTCCACCCAAAACACAAGTATGAGAAGGCAGCCTCCTGGAGGAGAGGTTGGCTGCAAATTGAAAATATTCAGCTCTGTGGAATCCAAGCGGATTGATTGTTTAGTAAATATTTCATTGAGAACATCAGCTGTGGAATTTGGATGCTTAAGTGATGCAGATAATTAAATGTAAATAATTAAAAATTAATAACGTTTGAAATGTTAAGTATAATGAGACAGGCGATATATCAGTAATAAAGGGGTTTCATTCATCCTGAAGATCCGCTCACCGCCTTCACGGCTGGGTCACAACAGAGATGGCCTGCGTCAGTTCCTGGCTGTTCCAGGGATGCAACCCTTCATTCCAATTTGGCAAAAGCACTGCCAACAGATGTTTTCTGGTCCTCGTCACTATAGTACGGGGATCTTTACAAAGGCTCTACCCAGAGCAGTTACTGGGGTGTGTGTGAAGAGGGGCAGGGGAGATTCTGTAAATGTATTGCCAGAAATCATACCTCCAGTCCGAGGGTGCTAGGACCGAAACAAAGACGAATCCACGTTTGTTTAGTGAATTATGTAATGGAAATAAGCTCCCTGGAGAGTTGTTCCATTTAGTCTTTTCTCGTGCTCTCGCTCTCTCATCTTCAATCATTTCCCTTTTCCTCTCCAGTAGCTACTTGTCTTCAGTCTAAAAATAGTATGCTCAAGTGTTCCTCGTCGTACAAAGAGAATTATCTCATCGTCGTACAAAGAGAATTCTCTCAACGTGCCTCCCTGTAAAAGCTGTTCCTCTCTCCTTTCTTTCGCCATCAGATTTCTTGAAAGAGTGGAGCACGTTCCCTCCTCCCTCTCTGCAGCCCCGTTTCCCTGTGTGGCAGCCTGCCCCTGCCCTCACCATACCATGCACAAACTGCTCCTGGCAGAGCTACCAGTGCTGTACTGCTCCATAAATCCAATGCTCTCTTAGGACCTCTCCACTGCATCTCACACTCATGACTCTGCTTTTCTGAAATCCTCCCGTCCTCTGGTTTCAGCTCTAACATTTTCTTCCGATGCTCCATCTGCCTCTCCGGTGACCACTTTTTAGCTCCTGGCCTGCCCTCAAAGGTGAGCTTTTCCCCTAAATTCTTTCCTTCTCTACACAAGGGCCTGCAAGTGAAAATCCAACAGAGAGAAAACAGGAAACATAAATGTGTGGAATGGTTGGGATAGGAGGGGGTGTAAAGACAATAGGGAGTGGTGCAGGCTGTGGCTAACGGATACTGAATACCCTCGTGCTAAAGCCATTCAAATTGGAATACAGTCATTTTGATCTCTTCAGGGCCCTTGCTGAGAGCAAGGAATTGCAAGCATAAATATTATTGGTCGGGTAGGACAGAGGAGGAAAAGGAATGTTTCTTTTATGTGTCCCCCTGGTGAAGATGAGACAGATATCAGTACCTGGGACAGGTTCGTGTTCGTTTTCTACTGGTTTTTCTCATCATCTGACACCAAGGAGTAACAGCTGCTGAGCACAAAGTACACAAAGTACATTCATTCCCTGTTCTTCCTTTAAGCCTGCATACACTCTGGCTTGGAAATACTTATTGGGTGTTTACGTTAATTAGTACATTTGCTCTTTCTTCTTCAACTCAGCGGCCTCAACCCTTCCTCACACCACCTTCTATCAAGCTGTTAGTCATTCTCTTTTTAAAAAACATTTATTGAGAATTTAAAATGGTTTTAAACTGTGAATGAAAGAAAATATTTGCAAATTATATAGCTGATAAGAGGTTAATATCCAAAGTATATAAGGAACTCATACAACTCAATAGCAAAAAAACCAAACAATTCAATTACAAAATGGGCAGAGGAACCGAATAGGCATTTTTCCAAAGAAGACATACAGATGCCAAGAGGCACATGAAAAAGTGCTCAACATCACTAATCATCAGGGAAATGCAAATGCCATCACCTCACACCTATCAGAATGACTATCATCAAAAAGACAAGAAATAACAAGTGTTGGTGAGAATGCAGAAAAAGGAAATGTTTGCACACTGTTGGTGGGAATGTGAGCTGGTGCAGCCACTATGGAAAACAGTACGAAAGTTCCATTAAATAAAGCTACCATATGATCCAGCAATCCTACTTCTGGGTACATAGCCAAAGGAAATAAAAACAGGATATCAAAGAGAAATCTACATTCCCATGTTTACCCCAGCATTATTCACAATAGCCAATTGTGCCCATCAGCAAATGAATGGATAAAGAAGATGTGGTATATATACACAATGGAATATTACCCAGCCATGAGAAAGAGGGAAATCCTGCCATCTGCAACAACGTGGATGGAACAAGGTGGACAGATAAAAATAAATACTGCATAATATCACTTATATGAGAAATCTTAAAAAAAAAAAAAGCCAAACCCTTAGAAACAGAGAGTAGAAAAGTGGTTGCCATGGGCTGAGAGGGGGTGGATTAGGGGGAGAAATAGGAAAAAGTTGGTAAAAGGGTACAGACTTTCAGCTATAAGGTCAGTAAGATTTGAGGCTTTAATGCGAAACATAGTGACTATTGTTAATAACACTGTATTGTAAAACTGAAATTTGCTAAGAGAGTAAAACGTAAATGTTCTCACCAAACAAAATTATTAGGAATTTAACATGCTTTTTAACTGCGCTTATAATTTAATACGATTATTTTTATTTTTATTAATGTTCTGGTTACAAACATGGGTTTTGAGTGATTTGCCTCATCCTTACCTCCCCCATAAAGTCCTATTATTTTAGTGTGTGATTTTACAAAACTTTGGTCTTTCAGAAAAATCTTTTATTGTCAAATCATCAAAAACAAGAATCAAAAATAAATGACAAGCAAAACCAAAAACACCTGCAGGGCTAGTTCAGGACCTCTGCTCTACAACCCCTCCTGAAGTAATCTTATCCTTTTTTAATTTTTGGCTTCTATTAACCACTGCTTTGTTGCTGATCCCCAGACCTATATTCTCCAGCCCAGGCCACTCTCTAGAGAGGGAGATGATATTTGATTATCTACAAAACATCTCAATGTGGCATCTCCAAGAAATGTGCCCAGAGTGAGCCTCCTAAACACCCCTCCCCCACCAACGACAAACAGGCACACACACAGGCCCAGCTTCCTTCCTGTTCTAAGTTGGGAGTGTGACTTCAGACGCAGGGTTTTTTTTGTTTTTTTTTCTTTCTTTTTTTGCGGTACGCGGTCCTCTCACTGTTGTGGCCTCACCTGTTGCGGAGCACAGGCTCCAGACGTGCAGGCTCAGTGGCCATGGCTCACGGGCCCAGCCGCTCCGCGGCATGTGGGATCTTCCCGGACCGCGGCACGAACCCGTGTCCCCTGCATTGGCAGGCGGACTCTCAACCACTGCGCCACCAGGGAAGCCCCAGATGCAGTTTTGAGTCTCTACTCTCTCCTATCTTCCACCTTCAGTGGGTCACGAAGTCCTATCAATTCTCACTTTGTTTTTGTTTGTTTTCTTTTTTTTTTAAATTATAGTTGATTTACAATGTTGTGTTAGTTTCAGGTGTACAGCAAAGTGAGTCAGTTATACATATATAAGTATCTTTTTTCAGATTGTTTAGCACAGGGAACTATACTCAATATTTTGTAATAACCTATAAGAAAAAAATCAGTTCTCACTTTCCAATAGCTTTTACATTCGACCATCTGCACCTAATTCTGCTGTCACTTCCCTCGTTGGAGACTCATCTTTTGCCTGAAGAAATCCACTGTTTCTCTGACTCCATCCCTTCTTTGCACCAGTGTAGCTTACACACTGAGGTTTCACACAGACTGAGAGATAGACAGGAAGGGGAATTGATGGAAGATGAAATAAGCTCAACTTTCCATTCTGGACAGGATCAGGCTTAGCTCTTCATGGGCCTTTTTGAAGGGAATGAGTTATGAATTGTTATTGTTCAGCTAAATCGGAGAAGAAAAAAGTCAGACAATATCCTAAGAATCAACTAGATTTGATGGCTGTCAACAGTGAATGAGGCTGATTTTCTGAGCATCTGGCGCTTAGATGGTGGTTGGGAGATATTTGCTGAATGAAGGCTGGAACACACGGCACTTGTGCCTTAGGAACATGCAAACTCCCTGCCCGTTGCCCCTGTACCATTTTGATTTTGGATTCTGTCTTAAAATCCTTCTATCAACAAAGAGAAAGGAGGACCTATCTGGTATCAAGTCAGAGGATGTTTATTCTCCTTCCTTGGAGAACAAGTACTGGACTGAATTTGGAGGAGTTCCTGTATCTTGGAGGTGCCAGGGAACTGATGATGGAGTATGGGAATGACTTTGTCAACAAGGGGATACTTTCTTTTCTAGTTTTATCCCTTTTCTTCTAGTCATACTTCTGCTTCTACCCAAAGGAAGCTCTCTGAGCCTGAAAGTGTTCAAGTATTAGTTAATTATGCTTAATAAATAAGTCAGAACTTATTTGTCTACTTCTATGATTTTAAAATTTCCATTTGAAATGGTTAGCTGGAGCAAATATCTCTACTTCAGTTTCACTCACTAACTTCCAATTACCTGACTGTTTATGAATAAGCTTCTCACCTGGCATTTAAATCTCTTCATAATAGCGCCCTACTTACCTGTCCACTTTCAGCCCTCAAACTCATTTACATAAGGACTGGCTGGAAACCACCGAGTTCTATGTTGCTTTTGGAACATATCCTATGTGTGCCCTTTTCCTGTTTCGGCTTAGTTTTTCCCCTCTGTCTGGAATGTCTTCACTTTGGCTCCTCCCACCATACTTTGAGGCCCAGATTAATTATTTCCTCCTCACGAAGACTTTCCTGGTCCCTCCCCCCATCCCCTTTAAAACTGCCTATGAGGCCTCTTTCTTCTAAATCCTAAATTACGTAGGAATTCAAACAATAATTATATCAGTAAGGTATATTACATGGCCCTTCCAATACCCTTATTGTATCATTTTAGACTACAGTTCTGTTTTTAAAAAACTTTATTATCTGTGTAATTTCTTGACACTGACCATGATGTCATAATCAGTTCTGCACCTCACTGGACAACCAAATGGCATCTTCAATTCTCAGACATGATTCCCTGTCTCCTTGGCCAGTTCCTCTTCTATAGAACTGTTACATTGAATCTTTTCAGGGTTCCATTCTGAATTCTTCTAATATCCTGTGTTTATGTTACCTGTTTCTATGGATTTAAATAATATTTGCCTACTAACAGCTTCCAAATGTGCATCTTCAGTTTCAATTTTTCATTTGGACTTCAAACTCACATAGCTAAGAGCCAGCTCAGATATCTGAGACTCAACATGTACAATTGCATTCTTAAACTTCTCTAAATCTAGGAAGGGGAAGAAAAAAGAGGAGTCATTTTTAAAAAGGAAAATAACCCTTATTAAAAAAGAAGAAGATTTTCCAATGGTCCCAGAATCACCCACTCCTAAGAAGGTCTTGGAATCATTCGGTCCATGTCCTCACCTGTAGGTGAAAACCCACATCTTCTGATACAAAGTCCAATGTTCTTTCTACTACATCTCCATGTAACCTCTACTATGGACCTTAGAAAGATCTTTAGTATCTAAGATTCATTATCAGTGGCTCAACGATTAATTCAATTTCAAAAGGTAAGACATTATAAAACTGAAAATAAATCTCACAGATTTACTCCATTTGGGCAACCTCACAAATACTATTTAATTACCTTATAATAATACTCTCTAAAGTAAGGGTTGGTCCCACAATGGGAACTACACCAAAGAAACGCTTCCTTCTCCTTCAGACTCCGATAGCATGTGCACATAATGTCTCAAAGAAAGAACATCCTTCAGTGAAACTTGCCGGTGAACTTTTGTCCAAGGGGAAAGGCTCATTCACAAGAAGAAACGGGCCACTGTTTTTGGTGTGTATGTTTTCCCTACTCTATTTGAGAGTATGAACAACCAAATAAACTACAAGTTTGGTTCTTACTTCAATCTGAAAGATAGAGCCGTTGCTTCAAATAGAAGACAATCAATCAGATATTTACTTTAAGAATCTGGTACCAACAAAATAAAGAAAGTGGTAGACTGGGACAGTATTTAGAGTACATACAACAAAGGCATAAAAGCTTAATTACAGGGCTTCCCTAGTGGCTGAGTGGTTGAGAGTCTGCCTGCCGATGCAGGGCACGCGGGTTCATGCCCTGGTCCGGGAAGATCCCACATGCCGCGGAGCGGCTGGGCCCGTGAGCCTGCGCGTCCGGAGCCTGTGCACTGCAACCGGAGAGGCCACAACAGTGAGAGGCCTGCGTACCGCAAAAAAAAAAAAAAAAAAAGCTTAATTACATAATGAGCTTCAAGTGAATGTAAAAATAGTAAGACCCTTGGAAGACGGTCAGAGAACAAGATACAAAAGGAAATTGTATACGAACAAATATGTGCAAAATTTTCAACCGAACTAGAGGTGTTTTTATTGAATTTTTTTTTTTTTTTGAAAAATTAAGAATGTTTTTACCTCTGCAGAAGATAACCTTCCTATTACACTAGAGGAAAGTTCAGAGTGCTTGGGGAGTCTGGACCTATTCCTGGTTCTTCACCATATTAACAAATGACTGCTCAGTCTCAACTTTGTTGAGAAATTGGTATAATGCCTCCAAGGGTTATCATCAATTGTACCTGAAATGTTCTATACAAGGTCTGGCACCAAATCCATACCTTGTAAGTGTAAGCTCATGAGAGTAGGACTTAATTTTATTCATGTCTGTACTCCCGGGGCAAGAAAGTGCCTGGGACTTCCCTGGTGGCGCAGTGGTTGAGAGTCCGCCTGCCGATGCAGGGGACACGGGTTCGTGCTCCGGTCCGGGAAGATCCCACATGCTGCGGAGCGGCTGGCCCTGTGAGCCATGGCCGCTGAGCCTGCGCGTCCAGAGCCTGTGCTCCGCAATGGGAGAGGCCACAACAGTGAGAGGCCCACGTACTGCAAAAAAAAAAGAAAGTGCCTGGACTTTTCAGAGATTTAATAATAATAATTCTTGAATTATATTGCATCAAAATGATTTGAATTACCATCTTACAATAAACCTTTTTTACAAATCCCAAATGTTTTACTCTAAATGCTAGGGCCAAAGGTCTTTAGGTTTTGTGCTAACTTTACAATTCAATTTTTCAACATCTGAACAATTTTTCCTTTTCAAAAAAAAAAGAACTAACCCAGGAATTTAAATCATAATAACCATCTATACAACACCAATTTTATTCCTAAATTATTCAGATTACTTCTGGTTATTTAGCACTTCATGGAAAAATTAAATTACCGATCTACACCTTTACATATACATATTTATTCAATTCAACATGAGTATGCAATGCCACATCGCCACTACTGATGATTTGTGCCTAAATAATAACTCCTGAAGAGAGCTCACTGTTTTATGGGTCTTTGGTGGGATTTAAAAAAAATGAATTCTGCATGAGAGATGATATTGAAAAGGGAAAACCCCATAATTTGATTTATCCCCCTATCTGGACCTCATATTGGTTTCCTTTTATTAATTTCAGCAATAGAATCGCTTAGACGTACTATTGTTATTTATTACTCATTTCCCACATATTTCCAAAAAAAGCTTTAGAGTAGTCCATTTTAACATGCTGTCATGTCTTCAATATTTGGTTCCCTGGAAGCAGCTGTAAAATTGAGTATATATAGCTAGCTCAGGGTAACATACTGTGGAACCAATTTTCCTGTGACAAATAAATAAAAGTGTTTATTACCTGCCCACATACTTATCATGCAGAAGTCATTTCTATTAAATCAGAAATTAGGCGGCAAAGTGAAATCTGACTTAGGAAACAACCAAGAGCAGAATGAAATGAAAATAATTGTAGTCTAATTTGTGAATACTCTATACAGCTTTAAAATATTACCTACAGACTCATAATATAATTGATTGGCTCAAAATTTCAAAGTCATGCCTCAAGACCCCACAGAGGCTTTCTAAAAGGGGGCCATCTGTCTGTCTTTCTTTTTTTTTTCTTCTTCAGGATTGCTTCAGAGGATCTGCCAAGCAAAGGCTTTCCTTTTAGCCTGTTTATAACTACCAAAATATTCACAGTATTCCCTGGGCTTTCACCACTTCTTACATCCTCAGGTTTCAGCACGCAGGTCTTATTCTCAACCCAATTACCTGGATATGAAGCAGGTACTTCGCAGCTGTCACAAAACACCTATACCATTTTAGAAAGGCATTGCTATCAATAACCAAAAAAACTGGGATTTTATCGCAGACAATATGTGAAATTGCACCTTACTGACAAAACCACTGCAGAACTCGGGTGATAATATTATTATAGTAATTACCATATGTCTTACATCAAATGCAACTCCAGTTTTATTATCATTCAGGTTTCTAGAAGGAGATAGGAGGGAGCTGTCACAGTTAGACAGTTTGTCCTCTATTCAACTGGCAGCTCCCCTCTGAAACACAGGCTTTCTATTCCACTAAAGGAAATACAATTATAACTCCATTTGCATTGAGAACAAGAGAAGCCCTGGGTTAATTACAGGTAAGGTTCTGTTTACATTCCCTGGGGCTCGCCACAGCCAGATTCCATTTCTGAGGTGAAAAAAGCTGCTGGAGTTTGAACTAAAGCCACATTCTTTTTTTTAAATCCCACTCTTGAAATTCTGTGTGGCCAAAGGGAGCCTGTCACTCAAAGATCGTTCAAACGTAACCCCGGAAACCTCCATTTTCCAGAATCTGCATGTAGTTAAAGTAAGTTCAGAACCCGAAGTCTAAACAAAAGAAACAGAATATGGAGTTGGAGGCCTTCCCTGTGAAGATCAGGACAAGTGAGGGTGGTAATATGTTTGTTTATTATTAGTGTTATATAATCAATTGCTTAAAAAGGTAAGACAAAGGAGTGGTAAAAGGAGAGAGCCTGAATGCCAGTACACTAAGAGGACTATTTACTGACAAGAGACTGAGTTTCCAACAAATAATTTCCCTCATGGGTAAGGTTTCCTGGCTTCTTCTCTTCTGGTTTTCAGGGTGTTCCTTGGCTGAGGACAGGATGGACTGGCTGTACTAACCTCAGCTGATTTCTGGGATGTGTTTCCCACTCCTGAGTTCACAGAAGAGAATTCTTTCTCCTGATTTAGATTCAGCTTTCCAAAAATATGGACACAGCAGGTCTTATGCCAGTTGTATTCTTGCCAAGGTAATCGCAGACTATTTAGCTGTCTGATTGCAATCTAATAATCTGAATTCTGGAGAGTATCCTAGATGTCTAAAGCCAGCCTTTTCCCAGTCATTTTCCATCATACCTATTTTATTTTGCTCATACTTATCACTTAAAATCTGACACTTTTTTTTTTTTTTTTTTTTTTTTTGCGGTACGCGGGCCTCTCACTGTTGTGGCCTCTCCCGTTGCGGAGCACAGGCTCCAGATGCACAGGCTCAACGGCCATGGCTCACGGGCCCAGCCACTCCGCGGCATGTGGGATCTTCCTGGACCGGGGCACGAACCCGTGTCCCCTGCATCTGCAGGCAGACTCTCAACCACTGCGCCACCAGGGAAGCCCCATATCTTTTTTTAATATGTATTTGTTTAATTGTTTATTTTCGCTTCATCCTCCCTCCCCTCCCCCATTACACGCACATAAGAATGCCAGCTCCCTGAAAGCTGGGGTCCTTATTTGGAGCCTAGAACAGCACTAGACACATAACATGTACTTAATCATTATATTAAATGAAAGAATAAACCGCCATGATAATTTCAGAAGATCTGAAAGTTGGCTTTGGCGGCAGCCGTGGCCAGAGCACCAGCTGTACATAGATGATGCAGACATGGAGGTTGCTTTCTTTACAGACCCTTTGCGAGGAGCCAAATTTTAAGATCTATGTAAGAAATGAAATGGAAAACAATTCTAGTTTTATGGAGTTAGAGTCTTCTGAAGAAAAGACAAGTTACTTCTAAAGAGTGGTAATGCATGCACAGTTTCCAGAAGATCCAGTCTCAAAGAAAAATGAGGGATGACTCTGACCTCGTTTTACCTAAATCAGGAGACGAAAGAGGTGGGCACTGCAAACAGTTCCAGTGGGAAGGAGAAAGCAAGGAGTAATGCCCTTTCTAGGGAGGATGGCGGGCATGTGCCACGTCATGCAAAGAATATGTCCTGCAAATGGAATTCCTCACTTCCAACCCGAAGGCCTACATTGTGTGTATGCGTGTGACTGTCAAGTTAAAAGGCAAGACAAAAGTGTAGTCTGTCGAGATGTGTGAGGACAGTCCATCTGTGTGCAAGAGAGATGGCCTTGGAAACCGCCTTGAAAGCTGGGCTGCGAGGTATTTCACACATTAATGGAGACAAACCAAAATCCTGTCTCCTTCAACTCCAAGTGAGATTTCAGAATGGTACTGATTCAGCTTTGGTGAGATTCTCATCTCCTCTTCGAAGCTGAGCTGTACTCAGCCAGACTCTCATTTGTGTTCAGTTAACTTCCTCTCTAATTTCCATCAGCAGTTGTACCCGTTTTCCCACCTCCCCTGTTCAACAGGACCCCACTTACTCAACACATGGGAAGACTAAATTCATGTAAATCCCCTGACTTCTCACCCCAACACCTAGAATGTATTTACTTCCACATGTAGGCTAATTTCTTTACCTCCAGTCTGGGAGAAAGGTGGCTAATTCTTCATGCTGTCCACCCCCACCATGACCTGTCACAAAATTCTGGACCTCGCTTTAACAATAATCCTCTTCCTTTCCCATATCGACAACCTCTTTTCTAGTAACTCTTCATGGACGACAAACATAAATGTCTCTTCCATCGTTTAAGGAAAACCCTTTCCTTGACTCATTATTCCCCTTTAGCTATCACCTAAGTGAATATTTACCTTGATTTTTGCATTCCTAAGTTATGTAGTGACTTATTAAAATCCAACTTCCATCCCATCTCACTAAGGTAAAAGAATCACTTTCTAATTCCTAAATCCAGTTAACTCGGGTTACTTTTCTTTTTTTTGGAACTCTCTTTATCTTGAAACTCTTGGCATCCCTGACATCATTTTGTCCTAAATCTCTGCTGGTCTTCCTGACTTGGTTTCCCTGTTGCTGATTCTTTTTCTTTATGCCCCTTAAATGCTGTTTCTTTCCTGGGCCTTGTAGTCTTCTTTACCTTCTATGGATGATCAAGTGATTTAATCCATTTCAGTAGCTCCAATTACCATCTGGAATATGCTAATGATTTGAAAAAAAATCTCTCTCTGGTCCATAGCTCTCCTTGGAACCTTAGATATATGTGTATGATACATTCTGAACCACAGAATTGGGTCAAAACTAATGTGAGAAACTGAGTCATCATCTACCAACTGAAAATCTATTGCAGGTAAACTTTCAAAGGCTATAAAATACTATAAACATGATAACTGATTTTATTATTAAATATCATACACCTAAATTCCTCAGCCAGGCTTGCTAAGATGGCAGAAACAACTAAAATGGAGAAAAGGAACAATGAGTTCCAATAATTTCAATGCATATATATCTTGCTTTACCCACAAAATATGCTTAGAGGTGAAAATTTGGATAAGTCAAAGTATCAGTGTATTAGTTATCTATTGCTGAATAACAATATTACTACAAATTAGAGGCTTAAAATAACACATATTTATTGTCTCAGTTTCTATGGGTCAGGAGTCTGGGCATGACTTTGCTGGGTCTTCGGCTTAGGGTCAAAGAAGAAAAATGAAAGGGTCTCACAAGGCTGAAATCAAGGTTTTGGGGATGTGGTCTCAGCAGAGGCTCGACTGGGGTAGGATCCACTTCTAATCTCAATCTGGTGTTGTCACCTTAAGAGTCTCTTTGCCAGGTTCAAGAACAAATAGTTAATTGCATTATAAAATCAATAAGTAAAATGCAAAAAAAAAGAGTCTCTTTGCCACAATCCATATATGTTTTTTATGGGGGGTGGGGGAGGGATGGACCGAGAGTTTCCAATTAGCAGAAGCAACTATTATATATAAACTGGATAAACAACAAGGTCCTACTGTATAGCACAGAAAACTATATTCAATATACTGTGATAAACCATAATGGAAAAGAATACGAAAAAGAATGTGTGTGTATATGTATATGTATATGTATATATATATATATATATAACTGGATCACTTTGCTGTATAACAGAAGTTAACACCACATTATAAATCAACTCTACTTCAATAAAGTAAATTTTTTTAAAACCATTAATGACTTAACACTTGCCACCTAGCATAGGCAAAAGCCTAGGCAAAAAATATTAATAATAGCTCTGTTTTCAAGATAATAACTTGCAGCATTTTTGAAAGGCAATTTGGCAACATATATCAAAATTTTAAATGCACATTTTTTTGAACAAGGAATTCAACTTCTAGGATTTTGTTCAGTGGAAATAATTACACAAATGCTTTAAGATGCAATATGAAGATATTTGCTGTTCTGGTTGTGATAGCAAAAAATGAAACAACTTAAATATTCACAAATAAGGGATTCAAAAAGAAATCCCTACTATCTATAGAATAGACTAGGATTCAACTATCAAAATATATGTGATTTATTAAAAAATATTTATTTTCTTTAAATACAGGTATCATAAATATCTTAATTTTTGACTGACCTCAAAGTGTCTTCTCTCTAATTAGTTAAAAATACATAGAGATTGCCAACAATGTTTTTTAATGGATCTGTTTTGTCAAGAATCCATTCTCAAACTTAGAAGCTTGGACTTTCATATTTTAGATTTCTTTCTAGGAAACAACACAAAGTAATAGAGAACTGCAATAATGTAAGAGAAAACTTTGTAAATTTGCCATTTATTTCAGCATGCTTCTCCCAAATAGCCTGCTAGAGAGAAAGGTAATTCATTTGAGCTTTACTCTCTTCCCTCCATCTGCTCTGAGGAAGGAGGAGGGCAGGAAGAAGCGAATTGGACTAGCAAACCATCAAAAATGTCACTATGTTAGTCTATAATTGCTACTACTGCCCCTAGAAAAATATAGGTTAGTCACAACACTGCTACTTAAAAATGACATTATCCCTTTGATAATTCTACCCACTAGCATGAAAGTGCTAGTGACCACTGCATTTATTTACTTATTTAACAAACACTTAAAAAGTGTAATCTGTTTGCCAGACACTGTTCTAAAAGATTTATGCATCTTTCCTCATAATAATAGTATGAGTTAGGTACTACTGCTATCTTGATTTTACAAGAAGATACAGTAAGGCAAAAGAAAGGTCAAGTAAGTTGCTGAAGGCCACAAAGCCAGTAGGGGGCAAGATCAGGATTTGAAGGGATGCTTTCTGCCTCTAGTCTATGCTGTACTACGGTCTATACTCACAGTATTCAATAGCAATATAATGCAAGCCACAAATGCAAATGACATCTGTAATTTTTTTTTTTTTTTTTTCGGTACGCGGGCCTCTCACTGCTGTGGCCTCTCCCGTTGCGGAGCACAGGCTCCGGAAGCGCAGGCTCAGCGGCCATGGCTCACGGGCCCAGCTGCTCCACGGCATGTGGGATCTTCCCGGACCGGGGCACGAACCCGTGTCCCCTGCATCGGCAGGCGGACTCTCAACCACTGCACCACCAGGGAAGCCCGACATCTGTAATTTTAAATTAAATAGTAGTCACAAAATTTTTTAAAAAATAACTAGGTGAAATTAATTCTTTTCTCCCCTTGGCCACACCACGTGGTATGCAGGATCTTACCCGACCAGGGATCGAACCAGTGCCCCCTGCAGTGGAAGTGTGGAGTCTTAACCACTGGACTGCTAGGGAAGTCCCTAGGTGAAATTAATTTTAATAACATTTTATTAAACTTAAAATATAAAAACTATTATTTCAACACATAATAATAAATATATGAATTATTAATAAGACATTTTACATTCTTTTTTCCATACTAGATCTTGAAAATCTGGGGCATATTTTACAATTACAGTACACCTCAATTCAGACTAGCACATCCCAAGTATTAGCAGCCACACGTGGCAAAGTGGCTACAGTACTGGATTACACAGCTCTTTACTATACTTCTCTACTATACCATGCTGCCAGTGGCAAAGCCCCCGAATTGTTTTTAATATGAGAGGATACTTGATTTGTTTCTCTAATCTGAAACTTAAAAACATGTGAATTGGACAAATAAGACAACTGAGTTTTTTCATTAGATTTTTAACTCCCGGAAGGCAGGGGTTATTTCCACCATTTTCACCACCATGTTCTGTGTCAAGAACAGTGTTTGAAGCAAGCACTCAGCAAATATTTTTGAAAGGAAGAAAGGAAGGTTTGAAGGAAGATGGATTTGTATTTTAATCATCAGTTGCATGTATTAACCCCTTAGTAAGTTAAGATGGCAAGACTGGGTTCACTCAGTTGAATTAATTAAATGTCACCTTGAGCTAGAGCCCATAATAAGCACCAAGCCCTGAGAATATACAGATGATAGGCCCGAATTCTGGTAGGATGCACACAGGGAGACAGATACTTTAACATTACAGTGCGGGTATGGACAGGAAACAGAACCCCAATAGCCAAGGGAGTAGGGATGGCAAGAGGCTACATCCTGAAGAGCAAAGATGAAAAATTCCAAGCCTACTCAAGACTAGACAAGCACAAAAAATGGGGAAACAAACAAAAAGAGTAGGCTCACTTACAGCTATCCAATTATGCACCTGACCCTTCCTAGCTGTGGTAGACTCACCCATCTGATTTAGTTGAAATTCCACGGAAACAAACTACCAGCAAAACCCTCAAAGGTTCAAAACAACTCTAAAACCTAGGTATGGCAATGGAACCAATGTGCTGCATTTATTGCTATGAAATTGGAAAAGAAACACCCCTACTGAAACACCCAACCCCAAGGACTTGATGTGACAGTTGATATAGCACAAATAATCACACGCATTTTTATTAAAAGTCCCACTTCTACAGCATAATTTTGGTGCAGCACACTATAATGAATATAGCTATAATACATCACATCATGTTAAAAACCAATGAAGGATGAAAATACAAGTACAATATTCAAAACAGTTCAGATTAGGAAAAAGCTGTCAACCTTTATGTTCTATTCCCTGGTCTTAGTAAAGAAAAGAGAGAAACAACAGAATTGGTAGTAAAATGTGAGACTGTATTTCACCTTCATTGGTGCTAGAAATCCCACAATATAAATTGCTGAATAACAGCAAAGTAACATAAGGTCTACCTGGGGCTCCTCCCAACCGTGTGTTTGCTCCCAGATTACCCCCATCAAGCTTCCTTTTCCCCAATAATCACACATTGAAAAGATCACCACTTTCTACTCTGAACCCCAAATTAAGCCCTACAACATATGGTTAAGCTCCAGGAAAGCAGCATTAATACTGGCATGCACAATTATACTGGAATCACAAATAAATGACTTTAACAGATTTATGTACAACCTTTACAGATAAGCTCATCAATCAAATTTAAATGCTTGAAAAATGCAATAATGCCACCTATTAGACCAGCCTAAAGAGAATGGATACGTTTTATTGTTGTCAAGAGTAACAAAATGCGATGAAGATCCTGAGGGATTCTACAGTCAAGGAAAAACAATTTATGTCCCATTAAAACAAATGGGACAAGTGCAAAGAAAAAACTTGAAGGCTCAATTAAAATCATGTCTATTAAATCACACAAGTTTAATGTACTATTGTCCTCTGTATATTTATTTTTCCACCAGGGTTATTTTTTCTTAACATGCATCTCATCTTTTTTGAAGGTATCATGATTGGGCTTTTGCTAAATAAATCCCTGACATCTTTCCCAATAGTGAAAAAGGAAAAATAGTCTCATTTCACTTTCAGTCTCTCCTGTTGCTAAAGTTTTGAAGATCACAGCTACCTTATTTTTTCCATCTGCTTATCACCTCACTACCCTCGAATACAGCATTATTTATAGTGGTGAGAAACTGGAACAGTATAAATACAGCTGACAGTAAGGAAACAGACAAACAATGGTACATTCCTAAAGTGTATTTTAAACATTCATTAAAATATTTTACTAGAAATTTTAATAATAAGGGAAGGTAAAAACAATATAATGTTAAAAAGACAAAAGCCAGACATAAAATTATGTATTAGTTGTTATTTGAAAGTATTAACATTTATACATAATTTTAATACACCATAAACAAATCAAAAGGCAAATGACAAGTGGGGAAAATATTTGCAATATGCTATAGACATGAAGTATTTATTTATAACATAAAATAAATTTTTACAAAGCAATTTTAAAAAGACAAAATCCCAGTTTGAAAATGGGTAGTTCACAAAAGAAATTAAACTGTCTATAAATATTTGGAAAATGTTTGACTGCATTATTAATGAAAAATTATTAGTAAAAGTGACCTATCATTTTTACTTAACGAATGGTGTAAATGTTTCACTTTCTTCTAGTAAATTGGGAAAATATTGGTAATACTGATGACAGTATGAAGAATCCACCTTTCTTACACCTTAACTAGTGAAAGCATACATCCTCATAGTCTTTTTTGTGGTAGTCCTGAAAAACATATCAAAATTGACCCAGTAATTCCTTCTCTAGAAATTTATCTCAAAGAGCTATTAAGTACAAGAATACATGTACAAAGAGCTTCACTGAAGCATTATTTTAGAGAATAGAAAACTAGAAACAACCTACATACTCATAAATAAGGGCTGGCTGCATAATTTCTAAAACAACCATCCATTCATTTAAAAGACTTATCTGCATGCATTACAAAGAATGTTTTTCTATATTTCCTGATATGAAAAGATCTCCCTGAAATTTGATTGAATTAAAAAAAGCCAGATGCAGGGCATGACGTGGAGAATGACCCCTTACATAAATTAGTGATAACTGTGTGTGTAGGTACGAATAAAGAGATGACTGGATGATATATTAACAATGGTTGCCTCTGGATGATGGGATACTCACACTTTTTTCTATAATGCGTGAATTTTCTAAATAAGCATGCTAGTTTAATTTTAGAAAAATATATGTAAAGATGAATATCACTTGATAGCAGGATTATAACTTGATTTTTTTTTCTTTTAGAGCTTTCAATAATTTCTAAATTTTCTACTATTACTTTGCTTCATTTTCACAATAAAATCAATAAAATAAATAAGAAGAAAGAAAGAAAAGAGCCCTGGAATCGCTTGCTGATGCCTATTTCTTTGTTCCAATCAGGCAGACACTTTTGCTCAGTTTTCCCACAAATGTGTCAGCTGGAGTTGAGGGGCGTGGCACTGAAGAGTTCTGCTGACACAGCGGATTTCGGTAACCAGGGAGCCTGGAAAAGCTGCTTGTGGGTTGAAGTCCTGGTTTCAGTGTTGCTGGCTTATGGATTAAACTGTGCCAGTCTAGGTCCCAGCTATCTCTTCTAGACCGTTTGTCAGTAGTTATCTTTGTAAATGTCATCTCTCTAAAGCAACACATGCAGTTTTTGAAATGGCAATTTGTATCCCCTCCAGTTTCAAAGAATGGAAGGAAAGCTTACACATTTATTAATGTAACTTCTGTAAAAAATTAGAATCTAGGTTTTTCTTTCTATATTTGTTTTCAAAACATATAACCGATGATGGAGTGTATCATGTAGGACGCAAACACTTTATTGTTTTTCTTCTTTCGGTATCACATATTTGGCTTGGATGACCCCCTAATGACGGAGGCTTTAAAACTCCTGAATGTATTTCCATGAGAGGCTCTGTCATTTGAAATTTCAAAGAAAGGACAGACTGTTCTTATTATGAATTAATTTGACTACACTATTGACTGAAGGCAGAAAAATGGACTCTGCACTGGTCGGTTCACCTCTATGATCTTCAAGTATGAGTTACTCTGGTAGCAAAGATAAATGTGACTTTGGCTTTGAGTTGGCAAATTCAAATAGATTGCTGGAATCTTTAAGGAAACCAGGCCAGCCAGAATTATTTACCCTTTTTAGTTTAAAAAAAGTGAAAAACATCTAATTACTGCTTATGGGTCTGTACTGGTCAGGAATGTTTGGACCCAAAAGACTGCATAATTCTTAATTCTTCAAGGTCTCTTGGAACCTCTTTTTCCCCTTGGTTGAAAATGTCCTTGGTCTAAAACCCTAGATATTTAAGCTAGTAGGACTGCTGATTCTCCAGTTCAGGGGAAGAGTAGAGAAGAACTTTTGGTAAGTAGGTGACAGTATGTGGGGGAGCTAAAGAAACATGTTTGAACGAGCCCACCAGTAAAGCTGGCACTGCAGAGAAAAGAAGACATGCGAAAATTCTGGTTATAAATATTTCATGAGAAGCAAAGTATATTAAGTACTCTGGTATTCTCCAGAAAGTCCAATAAACTGGTAGACACAAAGTTAGATCTCAATAATACATGTGGATACATTCAACCATGCAACAAACATTTGTGTGTTCGTATGTCAAAATAACTGTGGTTGGTATATCAAGGTGCATGAGATGGACCTGCCATCATGAAATGTGATTTGAATGAACCTTCCTAAAGGGAAGTATTATCTCTAGATACTTAGGTAGTGGAGCACCCCTTCAATGTTTTGCATTTCACCTTTCACAGTTGGCACTGGAATGGAAGGGCTTAGTGGTGTGCAAAAGCAATGCCACTGAACAGACACCGGTTCGCGGACTTTGAAGATACAAATATTTCTTTTATCTGGAAGAAAAAGTCTTTAATTCAGGCTTCAACTCATCCACACTTATATACTTACACATACAATACTAATCTACACTAATATACTCGTGCTTTTGCGTGCACACACGTGCCCACATACACACATACAAATTAAGACAACCCAGCAGAAATCTGTCTCTCCCACTCTTTGGTATCACAGCAGTGTTGATTTTCCCCTACCCAGCTTTAATGCTCATTTTAGTACCATCATGCTGTGTTTATCTGACCATGTTTTCAATAGGACTTTCATTTGATGCATTTGCAAAAGCCCAGGAGTACAGCATGCAGTTTCTTTTCATTGGAATGGCACATTAACTTTTGAAGTGTTGAGCTGATACATTATAATTTCTGTGAACGTCTGGATGGTATTTCCTAGATGTGGCAGGGGGCGGCCATAACTTGGGATCATGCTTTTCCAAATACACTTAATTATGTCAATTGTTCTGCTTCAAATCCATGAAATCTAACCTCAGCGGGGCTAATGATAGAACTCGGTAAACCTTTTATTCATCTCTAGTTGACAACCAAGTGCCTTCTACGTGAGCTGTCCTATGGCTGCAAGTCTCCAATTTCTGCTCCTATCCTGCACTCGCTCTTTGTTTTTTCATTTGGCAATATCATTTATTTATTTATTTATTGGCTGCATTGGGTCTTTGTTGCCGCACGTGGACTTTTCTTTAGTTGCAGTGAGCGGGGGCTACTCTTCATTGCGGTGCGTGGGCTTCTCATTGTGGTGGCCTCTCTTGTTGCAGAGCACAGGCTCTAGCTGCATGAGCTTCAGTAGTTGCAGCACGCAGGCCCTTAGAGCACACGGGCTTCAGTAGTTGTGGCACACAGGTTCAGTAGTTGTGGCTGTCAGGCTCTAGAGCACAGGCTCAGTAGTCGTGGTGCCTGGGCTTAGTTGCCCCGCGGCATGTGGGATCTTCTCGGACCAGGGCTAGAACACATGTCCCCTGCATTGGCAGGTGGATTCTTAACCACTGTGCCACCAGGGAAGTCCCTTGTTTAATTTTTTTAAATAAACTTTCTGTTTTGAAATATCTGTAGATTCATATGTAGTTACATGAAATAATAGGGAGAGTTCTTGTATGCCTTTTGTGTAGTATCTTCCAAATTGTAACATCTTGCAAAACTAAAGTGCAGTATCACAGCCAGGGCATTGATGATGCTGTCGGTGTTTAAAACATTTTCATCACCATGAGGATCCCTCATGCTGCTCTATTACAGCCACATTGATCTCCCTTCCTGCCCACCCCCATTCTTCTCCCTAACCTCCTGGAAGCCACTAATCTGTTCTCTATTTCTTTAATTTTGTCATTTCAAGAATATTATATAAATGGAACCATTCAGTAGGTTACTTTTTAAGATCAACCTTTCTCACTCATTATAATTCCCTGCAGATTCATACAGGCTATTGTATCACTGATTTATTTCCTTTATTACTGAGTAGTATCCCATGGCATGGATATGCCACAATTTGCTCATTTGTTTATCCATTCACCCATTGAAGGACATCTGGTTGTTTCCAATTTTTGGCTATTATGAATAAAGCTGCTATGAACATTTTTGTACAGGTTTTTGTGTGAACATAAGTTTTCATTTCTCTGGGATAAATTACCAGACTGCTATTGCTAGATGATATAACCAGTTTTATGAGAAACTACTAAACTGCTTGCTGTGTCAAGCACAGCAAAGTGGCTGTATCCTTTTACATCCCTACCAGCAATGTGTGAGTGATTCAGTTACTGGCAAAGCATTAGGTGCTTTCACTAATTTTTATTGAGCTATTCTGGTAGGTAGGCAGTGATATCTCACTGTGGTTTTCATTTGCATTTAATTGATGACTAATAATGTTGAACATCTTTTCATGTGCTTATTTGCCATATATATCTTCTTCAGTGAAATATTTGTTCATATCTTTGTCCATTTCCTAACTGGATAGTTTTATTTTTTTTTACTGCTGAATTTTGATAGTTCTTTATATATTCTAGATACTAATCCTTTGTTGGATATGTGGTTTGCAAATATTTTCTCCTAAATTGTATCTTATTTTTTCTTTCTCTTAACAGGGTCTTTGTTGAGCAAAAGTTTTAAATCTTGATGAGGTACAATTTACCAATTTGTCCTTTTATGGATCATGCTTTTGGTGTCAAGACTAAGAATCCTGCCTAGGCTTAGATCCTGAAGATTTTCTCCTAATGTTCTCTTCTGGAAGTTTTATATTTTTACATTTTACTTTAAATCCATAATGCATTTTGAGTTATTGGTTTATAAGGTCTAAGGTCTAAGTCAAGGTTCACTTTTTTTGCCTATGGATGTCCAATTGCTCCAGCACTGTTTGTTGAAAAAGCTACCCTTTCTTCATTGAATAGCTTTTGCACCTTTGTTGAAAATCAGTGGGGCATATTTGTATGGGTCTGTTGCTGGGTTCTCTATATTGTTCCAGGGATCTGTGTGCCTGTCCCTCCAGCAATACCACACTATCTTGATTACTGTAGCTATACAGTAGGCTTTGTTATATGGTAGAGTGATTACTGTCACTGTATTCCTTTTTTTAAAAGATTGTCTGAGCTATTATGAAGGCTGTGTCTTTCCATATAAATTTTAGAATAAGTTTGTCGGTGGCTTGGGTTCGGCAGGAATTGCAAAGTCTCAAGTATGTTGAATCTTCTAATCCATGAACACAATGTCTTTCCATTTATTTGCCTTCTTTGATATCTTTCAACAGTTTTGTGGTTGTCAACATATGGATTCTGTACATGTTTTTGTTAAGTCTATACTAAGTATTACTTTACTTTGGAGTGATTGTAAATCATTTCAAGTTTTTAATTTCAATTTCCACATATTCATTGTGAGTATATAGAAATCCAATGGATTTCTGCATGTTGATCCTTTATCCTGTGACCATGCTGAGCTCATTAGTTCTAATAGGTTTCTTTCTTTTTTTTTTTTTTGAGATTCTTTGGAACTTCCTATGTAGATAATCATGTCATCTGCAAAAAGAGATAGTTATATTTCTTCCTTTCCAATACATATGCTTTTCAAATTTCTTTTTCTTACCTTATTTTGGTGGCTGGAACTTCCATTACTATGCTTACCAAAAGTGGTACCACACATCCTTTCCTTCCTGTCCCCATCCTAGAGGGACAGCATTATCTTTTGCTGTTAAGTATGATGTTAGCCATATGCTTTTTGTAGATATTCTTAATAAGTTGAGTTAGTTCCCTTCTATTCTTAGCTTGCTGAGTATTGATCATGAATGGGTGTAAGATTTTGTCAAATGCTTTTCTGTATCAATTGATATGATTCTATGTTTTTCTCCTTTAGCCTTTCAATTGATTTTCAAGTGGTGAATTCGTTTTACACACTTGGATATTTCCTTTTCTGGAACTTTTAAATTACAAATCTAATTTCATTAATGACTTTAGGACTATTCAGGTTGAGGGGAGGTAGTTTGTAATTTTCAAGGGACTGGTCTATTTCTTCTAAGTTGTCAAATCTATCAATGTACAATTGCTCATACTATTCCATTACTGTCATCTTTTTTTTTTTTTTTGTCATCTTAATGGATGCAGATTTGTAGTGATATCCTTGTTTTATTTCTGATATTGGTGATTTGTGTCTTCTCTCTTTATATCTCTTTCAGCCTTGCCAGAGGTTTATCAAGTTTATTGATTTTTTTGAAAAACTAGCTTTTTGTTTTGTTTATTGTTTTGTTGTTGATTTGCTTTTTGTTTCATTGTTTTCCTTTTTTGGTTTCTCACTCTTCTTTATGCCCAAGAGCATATCTCCAAGAGAGGAAAAGAAGAGCTCTTTGTCTCTCTCATTTTCTTTCTAGTTTTTGGTGTCCCCACCCCATCTTTTCTTCATTCCTTTTGTGTCAGGAGAAGGCTCCTCCCTCCTTTCAAAGGCTAAGCACCCTCTCCCCAGTTTTGTCTCAGTTTTCTTCTCTGGGGTCATGCCACATTCAGAAACTGTGGTTTCTCTTTCAGCTCCAAGCTTCTTAGCCCATAAGTTTGTTCCCATCTCTATTCTATCCTAAATAAAGTCCCTCAAGCACAATTCCCACTAAATTTTGCTTCTCTTCACCATCAAAATTCTCTAGCTGGTAGTCTACATTCTCTGCCTCTAGCACCTTATTTCCCACTCACTCTGGCTACCCTCCCTCATTCTAGTTACTTCCTCCTAACCATGTCTCAGTTTACTTCTGATTATGCTTGTTGGTTTCCACTTCTCCTGACACTAACCTCTCACTAAATGATAGTTTCTACTGCCTTTACCCAAGTCTGACTTTGTATTCTTCTTTTGACCTCATGTCTTCTGTTTTGTTGTGGCTTCTGCTTACTGTCTGCCTATTATCTCTGTGTCTGTAGGCTTTGGTATCACTCTATTATCTGTGTTTCTGTATTCACACTCTTCAAGAGAGTATTGGATTGGTTGGCCAATCACTCTCCAGTACAAATTGCCTGACTGGCCACGTCTGTTTTGTAAGATTAGCCCATAGGCTGACTCTGGGCAGACCACTGTTCCCTGATCCAATCATCTGTGACCAGCATAGCAAGGTAGTATGGGTACAAAGTTTGGTAACTATACATAAGGAACTTATCAGAAGGGAGCCGTGGGTAGAGGGTCTATGAAGCACTCAGAGTAAACCACAATTTAAAGTTCCAGATTGGGTATACTAATGGTGTTAGTTTGGACTTTTTGGTAAAGGAGACAAGTACACTATTCTATTATAGTCATTATATTTGATCTGGTAGGTTTTTAAAAGAGTCTAAATATCAGTACTTTTAGTTCCAATTTCTTCACAGTTTCTATGTCACATGAGTCTCAAATTCACCAAAGATTATCAGTCATATGGCTGTTTTCCTCTAAGATGTCAAAGAATAAATAAGATTGATTCATGGGAAGTCACTGAAGTTATAGCAGTTGAGATTTTAAAATTTCTAAGTTTTGTTATTTCTTTGTAGAAGGCAAGACTAAAAAATTCACCCGTACTTCAAAAGGCCAGGTATATAGAGCTGACTAGAAAACCTGTTCTAAGATACTTGACTCTCCTTTCCTAGATATGACATGCACACACTTTCCCTTTTCTTTTCCCCTAATTTACATGTGAAAAACAGTCATCACCAGAAAGATGAATACAGCATGTCAAAACATGATACAGGACGTTATTTCTCACTGCCTTATTTTTCCACAAATATTTCCATCTTCAAGCTTCAGCATAGCTTTCCACCTTATTTAATGCCATATTTATGGTGTTTTCTCTGATTTTTATTAGTACTCCTCAGTGAAACTGGTTATAGCTCTTTTCTATTATTTCTTGAACAATGCTAAAAAATTCATTCTTTAACACTACAGTTCTCATTCTCACTCTAGCTTCAATTACAAAGATATTTTAGGGTAAACGTATTCTGAGTTTGTCAAGATTATAGTGAAGAAAGGTCAGAAGTTTATTTTTTTAAGGAACTAAGAGCCCTTGGCTTCATCTTTGGGAATTTAGCTTGGAGCACCCCACGTTTACTCAGCACCGTCAAGCACTGGGGACGTTAAGATGAATTAATACAGGTTCTAACATCAAAGACCTTACAGCCTAGCAGATGAGACAGTTGGTTCATCTATACCCAGTGTGACCACTGGGTATTTCTTCTGGAAAAAAAAAGGAAAGTCACCTTGTCCTGCAGAGGGAGAGGCTGTTAGAGAAAACTTTTCAGATAAGAAGATGGCTGAGCCATGCCTTGAAAAATGAATAGAAACTCACTAAGGGAAGAAGGAAGAGATTTATGAGATTGGGCAGGGTGGCAATCTAGGAGTGGGATTAAGTCGTGCGAATAATTGGTGCATGTGAAAAACTACACTGTTTAGTGCTAGAAAATACATGACTGACTGAGAGTGCAGGAGCCAAGACGCGAGCAGTGTGGATGGGAGGGCCTGTCTACACCCTGCAGGAGCTTTCGCTCCATCCTCAGGGCACCCAGGAAGCTTGGAAGCTGCTTAAATTGGGAGTGTCATGGTCACATTTGTTCTTCAGAAGGATCACCCAGTCAGGTGCATGGAAGATAAATTTGGAGGGGTAAACCCAGAGGCAAACAAACCAGCTCAGAAAGAAAAAATTAAACTGCCAACCCACACACACACACACACACACACACACACACACACACACAGACGATTGAAGAGAAAGACAACGGTCTGAGAACCAAGACATTGGTGAAAAGAACAGAGAGGTGCTTACCTGAGGAAGTGAAAAGGTAGGATATTAATGCTACTTTACAATATCCTAATGACATTCTGGGAATCCTAACTTATGAACAGAAAGAAAAGGAGAAGAAAAGAAGAAGCGGGCATAACAGAATCTTTAAGATTCTTCAGTTGTAGAGGTCACTTCATGTCAGTAAACCTCATTTTAAATCTGTGTGTGTGTATATGTGTATAATAGATGCAGTCCACTTAGAGTGATTTGGGCTGCTACCCAGCTAAAGAGGGTGTTCAGTGGGGTCCGAAGTATCAAAATTTCACAAACACTAAAGCTGTGGAAAGAGGAGTGTCTAGCACTTGTGGCGGGACCTCATTCTTCTGACTTGCCTCTCCAACATTGATGCTATGGAAAAACGACCCCCATATTTAGAGAAGTTTTACTGAGCTTTCTTCTTTTCTTCACTTTCAAACTGTGTTAGAAGCCAGGAAAGATTTCAGACACATCAATCAATTTGACTCTTGCCTATATCTCTATCTTTTAGAAAGAAGGTAATTTCTATCCAACTCATTAAATTTCTTTTTAAAAAATTACTTTTAGAGCTTATAAGTGTAAGCATCAAGTGTTATTAATTTAAGGGTCTCAACTAAAATGAGGCACTGACCTCAGGAACCAGGTGACTGTAAGTAGTCCACTGATTGGTGGTTGTATGTACCCTCTCTTATCTATTAAAAAAGGCTGCAAATGAAAAAAATATTACTTTTAATATGTTACTTGTATAAAAAATTATCTATTTAAAAATAAGAAACCAAAGATTCAAATTATTTATAACTCCATTAACCGGAGGCAATAGGAATGTGTGTGTGTGTGTGTGGTGTGTGTAGTTGTCAGTTTAATTTTTCCAAATGATTGAATCACACTGCATATATGTGTTAGTGATCCTAGCTCAATAATAACTCATAAACAAATACAGGACATTTTGACCCTGATGTCAATATTTAGCCTAATTTTTCCTAGCCTGATTTTTAGCAATGTTCAATGTGAGAAGCAAGTCAGTTTTTGTCTATCGCAAATTTTACTCTATGCTCTTTTAGTCTTTTCAGCTTTATTTTGTGTTATTTGTATCATTAACGTTCATTATAAATTGAAGACATAAATACCTCTTTGTTTTTATGTATACATGTGCAAAGAGCAATAGTAAAGCACATGCCTAAGATCTTGGTTCTAGGCAAGGTCAAATAGTGAATTCAAAACTTCATTTTCCAAATCAAAACTTGTATAGTTGAAGGAAGTAGGGCTCAGAGCCTTGCCCACCTGACTTTCTACTCATCCTGAAGGGGTTCCTGTGGAGACTCCACAATTAACCTAGGAGGAATTAATTCTCAAGAAGAGCAGCAATTCTACTTAGGATGTTTTCTTTTTTTAGTTTGTTCATTATAATTATTTGTCAACTTACTTTGTTAATATCTATACTAAATTTTTTGGTGGCATTTGACACACAAAGCTTAATTTACAGGGAAACTGTACTAACATGTTCGTTTAAGCAAACATAAGGGAAAATTCATTGTTTGGGCCATGAAGCCAAAGCCAAGGTAACTTTAAGGTATATCCTAATTGCAAGAACACCTAAAAGGTGAGAAAAGCCCTCAAATTTTGTATTGACAAACATTATCCTATTTTTTTGCAATGCCAATGACATACCAGCTAGATTTTAACTGGAGCACTGAAAGAGAAATATGGTAAAGTTTATTCACGCCTTGTGGTTTGTCCTTACTGGGCACTGAAGAGCGCTTCAAAATCCCATCCTTTAATAATTTCATTCATTTTCTAATGAATACCAAAATCTTGATGTTTAAAGAAACTTTACTTTTTCCATTCACTGAAAAATACAATTTAGACCAAGATCAAATTGGAAAAGAAAATTTCTGGATAATGAAGTTTTAGTTCTGGTCTGTGAGATCAACGTATGACATCTGAATAGGGCGTAAAGAGTTAGGTGTTTTGTTTTGTTTTTTTTCTTTTGAAAGGAACTAAAGAGAAAACAAGATGGAGAGCCTCTCTGGCAATGCACGACTGTTCTTAAGATGCGGAACAAGGGATGGGTTGGGAGAGACAATGCAGAGCAGCTGTGCAAAGTGGCTGACTCACTTCTCTCCTCCATGTGTCATCTGTCCCAGCCTCCCACCTGCAACCTGCATCTCCAAAACACTAGAACACAGATATAGAAAATTTTGTTTTCAACCAAAATTTGGATTCTCTTCTTGGTCCAAAAGCAAAAGATACTTTCCTCCTAAAACCATGAATGCAGCCATTCCATGGGAGATATATTCTATGTGAATGCTTCAGATAATTTTTTTAATGCATATAACTAGATCAATCTTGTTTTATTTTGATAGAAAACCTGTTTTCTCTTCACTTTCTAAATTCTCAAATATACAAATGATTATTATTACCACCAAGGAATTTTTAGAAACATGTTAAAATCCTAACAAAGATCTATACCCACTGCAAGTCTTCCCTGAGTGAGTAGATGTGCTTACTTGCTCATCTCTCATTTTCTAATAGCAAGTGCAGCTCTTTAATTAAAGATGAATGTAGCTCAATAAACTGTGGTCTCTCGGTGCACAGGGAATCCTAGAGCTAATGGGAGTACCTTTATTAAAGCCTGGTTTTCATCATCTAGGATTCCAGTGGGTGCTGAATTTGAATTATGCTTTTTTTGGCCTTGACTACTTATTTAAATATACTCTTTACCTAATGAGTAATTAGAGGAACAAATTTTCTAGTCACAGGAATTCTGAACGGCATATAAATCACCACTACCTGCATTTTTATCTACATCCACATAAACAACTTTAATTTTATAGATATAGATGTCAGTGGTGATAATACACATCCAGTTCACGGTGTTAATAAATGCATCTTCAAATTCACATTGATAACAACCTACAAGGAAAGGTATCTGTAGAAACATCTGATCCGCAGTGTTTTATGTTTTAAAGTTCATGTTGGAACTTTCTTTATAAGTGTTTCACCAGGTATCAAATTTGTTATTTAAAACGCAGATGTCCAAATCTCTTTGTTATAAGTACAGGCAAAACCAAAATCTCATATCTACGACTCAATAAAAATGTTTGGTTGAATTCTCTGGGCAATTAATTCAGACAGCTAAAATGCTCTCCCCTGAAATTACTATATTTACTTAGGTTTTTTTCCCCCAAAGACTAAAAAAATTATCCATCTTTAACCACTGCAATTGTGACATTGCATATCACCACCTGTGTGTTCTAATTCCATGATTGCATATATTTACACAAGTTATATAATAAGATGCAATTACAATAATTACAGAGCCAACAATTGAAAAAAATTACAAATTCCAGCTAAAATAACAGTATATGATATGAAAACCATCAGACAAACCAATAGAAAGAAAGAGTTATAAGACGAATAAAACAATAAAATAACAACAGGAACAACCATGCCAGCAAAACGTCTGTCTTAGCAAATGGAAGCATGTTATGCTGAGAAATTTGAGGCTTCAGGTTTAAGGGTAGAGTTCTTTCTCTTGTAAATTTGGTTCCCAGTCCTATGATGTGAATGTTTAACATCTTGACTTTCCTAAACACATTATGACTAGAGAACCTTTTTCCTTGGTGATTTCTTGTTAATTCAAAGAAAGGAAGAAGAATTACCAAAGGGATAAAACATGAACACACTACAGATCATGCTACGGCATTTTAGTTAGGGAAGAGCAAGTCCTGCTATGCTTTTCTTGTCCTTTTTTCTACAAGCTGTCTCCAAGCATACATCTCATTTTCAAGGATTTACAGTCTTTTGTCCAATTTGTTTTCCTTTTTGAAAAGTATATTCATAAGACAAATTATGCAACTGATACATTTGAACTCTCCATAAATTGTCCTGTAGTGTGTTTTATTTGCATCTCAATTTCTCACTTTGTCTTCTATTTCAGACAAATATCCTTAATATAAAAATTGGGGGCTTCCCTGGTGGCGCAGTGGTTGAGAGTCCGCCTGCTGATTCAGGGCACACGGGTTCGTGCCCCGGTCCGGGAGGATCCCACATGTTGCGGAGCGGCTGGGCCCGTGAGCCATGGCTGCTGGGCCTGTGTGTCCGGAGCCTGTGCTCCGCAATGGGAGAGGCTGCAACAGTGAGAGGCCCGCGTACCGCAAAAAAAAAAAAAAAAAAAAAATTGGAAAGGTTGCCTCTTTGCTTTCTTTTGCAAAGATTTTTCTAGATCTGAAACTGTGTCTTGCCATCCTATGATTGAAAAATTAACATTCTGATATACCAGAATTCTTCACAGAGAAGCTTAGATTTATCCTTTAGTCTAGCTTATTCATAATTTCTGTATGTTCCAGGTACTAATTCACAGTATAGTTTATGTAATATTTCATAACAACCCTGCCAGGTGATCTTTTACGCCAACTGAATTCTCACTTTACACATGAACACACTGAGGCTTTGAGAGCTTAAGTACAGAGATAAGTGTCAGAGACAGAAAGTAGTTAAGCCTAGATTTGATTTCAGGCCTACCTTAAGCATTTATACATTTACTGACTGCTGACACTGCACAGATATGAGGTTGTGAGGATACAAAGATGAATCTGACATGGTCACTGCCCTTGAGGCACTTCATGTCTTACAGGTGAAAGAGACACAAATGCCAATAATTTCATATAAAATGGAAAGTGCTGACAAAGAGGCCTGAAACAGGTTTCTTAAGGCATTATTAGATGTCTCATGCATTTTACCGTACAGTAGCAAGGCTTTAATAAACACAGTAGTGATGATTGAAAATAGTGATAAATCAGATTCTTTAAGAAATGAAACTAATATGTAATTTCAGGAAATAAAATTTCAACTTCTTAGAGTATCAAAGACTTCTATAGGATTGTAAATTCATTGATTCACGGATTCAGAGATTAATGGAGGGATTTAGTCATTCAATCATTAAGAAATGATCATTAAGTAGTTCCTCTGGGCCAGGTACTGCAACAGGCTTTGAGGACGCAAGGATGGACAAGAAAGGCAAGCATCGTGCTGTGACGGAGCTTACAGACATTCAGAACAACCCAACAGAGTGTGTTCAGTGTGATGTGAAGAGAAGCGGAAGGGGTTATGGGCACACAGAAAAAGCTCTAACCCAAACTTTCTGGAGGGAGGGAAGTCTAAGCAGAGATTAAGAAGTAGCCAAGCAAAGAGGAGGCGTATGATCCCAGTGGTCTGGAGGCAATTTGTTGTGTAAACGTGTTGAGAAGAAAGAAAGCATGGAAAAAATCAGAACCTGAGACATATTTAGTCGGCTTGGAGCCTTGGATGGGAAGGAAAATGGTGAAAGGTGAGTAATTGGAAAGGAAATCTATTGCATTAAAATAGGGTTTTAGGTTAATCAGGCAGAGGGAAATAAACCCTTCCACAGGCTCTGCAGGTGGTCTTGCATGCTGGTAATAGCTCACGTGTTGCCATAATAGAAATGTAATGCACTAAATTAATGTTTTTAGTGTTCCTTCCTAATAAGATATATGAAAATAATAACAAAGTATAAAGGAGAAGACCAGGATGATCTTGGGACTACAACTAGGGTGAACCAAGGATATCCACTTAGCTGCAATCCACTAAGTGAAATAGTCAAAGCCTAAGTTCAAATATCTGTCTTGATGGTCCCAGTTATGAGATCCGTCTCCCCAAGCTTAATAAGGAGCAAAACCTCATGTAAATGAAGCACACAGCAACCAAGACTAGGGTCAGGTGGAGTGGAATGGGAGAGTTGGAAGACTTTGAGTCCAGGACAAAGAATGAGATCACAGGGGGAAGCACTTGGGTGGCAAATGAAAGGGGCTGCCCAGAGCCTGGTGAGGTAAGAAATTGTGGAGAAGGGCTTTCTCTCACCTGTGTAGTTGCAGCTAGTGAAAATCAATGAAGTGTCTTGTCACCATCACCCCTCAGAAAGACCTCATGTTAGACTTAGTGGCTTTTATGAATTTGCTTGGGTTATTAGCCAATCTGACAGCCTGCTGCCTCAGTTACTCTTTCTGTCCCTTGCTGCCACCAAAGATAGGTGGACATACTCAGGGACAATAGGAACTCACAGAGGCTAGAGTAGTAAGCAGGGTCGAGATCATAACTGATCCTAAAAGCCATGTTAAGGGTTTTATCCTAAGAACAGAAACCCAACAAGTGGGTAGAGAAATGACCTGAGAGTTGAGTTTTAGAAAGATTGCTCTGGTGATAATGGATTAAATGAGGCAAAAGGATGGATGGACCCAGGAAGCCTGGTTAGAATAATGCTAAGGGAGCCAGTGGAGGAATGATGGTGGTCTCTTCTAGATGGGCGAGAGTGGGGATACAGAAAGTGGTGGCTTCAGGAGGCTTAGGAGAGGCGAGTGATTGGTGTGTGTAGCATTTGAGATGGCAGAACCCAAGGATGATACCTAAACACACGATTTTGGAAACTGGTTTAACAATGATTAATAGAAAGTAGAAATAGGAAACAGTAGTAAAGGCTCAAGTGTGGGGCGCAGGAGAAAGCTCAGATGATGAGTTTTCTTTTGAACCTGTTGAATTAGCATACCTTTGGAGCATTCAAGGGAATGTGTGCAGTAAGTAGTTGGATATGCAGATTTACAGCTTAGGAGAAAGAACTGGGGTGGAGATACAGACGGACGTCTTGCATTAATCATGCCGACTTCTAAGCAAAAAGAGACAAGTTCAAGTTCTAAACACATTCACCTTACTACTTAAGAGAACTTTCTGTTTATACTGCATCTTATCAATCAGAAGTGTCTTCATAAAATTCTTGTCATTCCTGTACTCAACAATCAAAAAATTATGGGAGAAGTACTATATTTAACGATAGTATTCCTCTAAAATTCAATACGTTAAGTGACTTTAATTCTCTTTTCCCATCTTGTACAGATTTCCAAGAATAATTATGTGTTCAGGAAGTTCAAAAGTTCAGATAATATTTTAACTGCCTTTCTCAATTTAAATTCTTACTTCACCTTTTGCAACAGTCATGAACAATTCTACCACTTTATTTGCCCCATGGAGGAAATGATTCCTGAGAAGTGCTGCCAACAAAAACCAGTGTGAGAAACCATAATGAGAGTGGCTTTATTCTGGAAGCTCTTGGAAATGGGGATGTGTCACTTTCCTTGTCATATTCTCCATCTCAAAAGGGCTTTTAACTTGGCTATATTACTGCCCTGTAGAGAGGAATTGGGGCAGGCAATTTTTTTTTTTTACATTAGCATGGAAGTTTTTGTTGCTAGATAATAGCTTAAGTATCATCTGCTGCAATTCGGTTAAGAAAAAGACAGAAAAAGGACTCATTATGGCTTTTCCTCCCCCAAAATGATGAATGCATTTAAGACAAGAGCATTTTGCTTCCTTTGAAGCAGTCAGGTCATGCTAACTTTCTGTATGCTTAAAAGAATAAGATAGTTCTACAAAAACACTACAGAAGCCACCTCTCTCCATCTTAACACCAGCTAAAATTCACTCTGCTCCAAGGAAAGATTGCAGCAAATGAAAGAGATGAATGTACCACTCACCTCCCCCAAAGCTTCACATATACATCAAACAAGCCAGAACATGCCCGGGTGCATTTATTGGGAATATTTTCTTGATAATCCATTCATAATCCCCGATTTGCAAAAGGCTGACTTAAGAAACTGAGGTTTTATTCTAAGAAAATAACTTTTCAATACAGAATTTCTGTCTTTATAATTGGAAGGATTGTTTTATTCATTATCAAAGCACAGAATTTTTAGTTTTTCATAGAACTCAAAAAGAAATATCCCTTCCTCCAATCACAGTTTGAAGAACTGTACCCTGTGAGTTAGCAATTACATTTCTTAACGAAAGAATGAGCACGGTTTCTGATTTGGACATAAGTACACCATAGAGAAATATACTGTTTCCTACTACATTTGTGCTCCCGTCTACGCCTTCTGTATATATGCAAATCAGGTAGAGAGGATGTCTGAGCAGCTTGACCAGTGAGGCAGGAGATGACCACCACCACTGTTCACCTGACTTTAGGCAGAACTGCTAGACAGTCTGGTTCCAAGACAGCAAAAATGAAATGGCCAAGCTGGAAGGAGTCTATTCTTCCTATGCTCAGGAAGTGCCCTGTAACTCTGATTCGTGTAAGTGATGACCCCTCCACTCCATCCTTGGCAGAAAATCTCTACCACTACATAAGAGATAAACAGGATTTGCTGCCAAACTCTACAGAAAATAAACAACACTCTTTACTTTTTACTTCACTTTTTAACAAAGTTTAACATATAGCGAGAAAGATGCATAAATAAGTGGACAGCTCAATGAATTTTCTCAAAGTGAACACACTCACGTAAACAGCACCAAGATCAAGAAATGGAACATTATCAACCCCCCAGAAGCCCCTTCTCTGCTCCCACTCACAGCCCCTCCCCCAAGGATAAACACTAATCTGTCTTCTATAACATAGATTTGTTTAGCCTATTACTAAACTTTATTTAAATGGAATCATATAGTTTGTATCTTCCTAAATGGCTCTCTTGATTCAACATTAAGTTTGTGAGATTCATCTATACTGTGTGCTTTTGTAGTTTATCCATTCTTGTTGTCATATCATATTCCATTTTAAATACATCCCAATTCAAATATTGATGGATATTGGGATTATTATTAATAGTATTGCTATGAACTACGAACATTATTGTACATGTCTTTTACTGAATGTGTTGGTGCCGGTCATGAGGCCTAATAACTGGGAAGTGCAATCCCTTCCCTTTCCTCTTCCAACCAAAGAGTCTAACAGAACTCTCACTTTGTAAAGACCCAGATCTCTTAATGATGTCAAGGACATGTGTAATAAACTTTTTCACTTTTTACCACCTGGCATTTATTCATCCTTCTTCCAGGAAAACTACCCTTTGCCTATTTAGGACCCAGATATTCAGATAGGGCTCCTCCCAGAATAAGCAAGGAGCCTTTGGACTAAGCCAATGAGAGCATCCCATTCCTGTTTTGTTTCACATTTATAACTGCAATTATATTGAGATATAATTCACACACCATACAATTCACCAGCCAAAGTGCACCCTTCCGTGGCTATCAGTACAGGCAGACCTCATTTTATCATGGTTCACTTTACTGTGCTTCACAGATACTGCATTTTTTACAAACTGAAGGTTGTGGTGAACCTGTGTGGAGCAAGTCTATCAGCACCATTTTCCAACACAGCATTGGCTCACTTTGTGTCTCTGTGTTACATTTTGGTAATCCTCCCAATATTTCAAACCTTCCACCAGCAAAAAGATTATGACTCACTGATGGCTCAGATGATGGTTAGAATTTTTTAGCAATAAAGTATTTTTAAAATTAACATATGTACATTGTTTACTTTGACACAATGCTATTGTACAGTATAGTGTAAACATAACTTTTATATGCACTGAAAAACCGAAAAATTTGTGTGACTCCTTTTATTTCAATATTTGCTCTATTGCGGTAGGCTGGAACTGAACCCATAGTATCTCCAAGGTATGCCTGTATATTCAGAGTATGTGAAACCATCACCATAATCACTTTTTCAACATTTTCATCACCTCAAAAAGAAATCTCATACCCTTTAGCTCTCACCCTCTTATCTACCAATTCCCCACCCCAGTTTTAAGAAATCACTGATATACTTTCTGTTTCTATGCATTTGCCTATGTGGACATTTCACAGAAACAGAATTACATAATATGTGTGTTTTTGTGACTGGCTTCTATAACTTAGCCTGATGGTTTCAGGGCTCATCCATATTGTAGCAGGTATCAGTACTTCATTCAATGGCTGAATAATATTCAATTGTACAGATATGCCACAAGTTGTTTATTCATTGATCAGTTGACAGACATTTAGGTTGTTTCCACATTTTGTCTGTCATAAATAATACTGCTATTGATCATATAAAAATATTGATCACAAATAAACATTTGTGATCAATGTTTTTGTAGCTGAATATTTTCATTTATATTGATATATACCTAGGGATACAATTGCTGGGACATGTGGTAATTCTATGTGTAACCATTTGAGAAATTGCCAGACTGTTTTCCAAGGTAGTAGCACCATTTTACATTCCTGCCAGCAGTGTATGACAGCGGTCCCCAACGTTTTTGAAACCAGGGACCGGTTTTGTGGAAGACAATTTTTCCACAGATGGGGGGGTGGAAGGGGAATGGTTCAGGCGGTAATGCGAGTGATGGGGAGTGATGGTGAAGCAGCAGATGAAGCTTTGCTTGCCCACCGCTCACCTCCTGCTGTGCAGCCTGGTTCTTAACAGGCCATGGACCAGTACTGGTACCTGGGTGTTGGGGACCCCTGGAGTATGAGGGTTCCAATTTCTTCACATCCTTGTCAACATTTATGATCACCTGTCTTTTTTGAAACAGCCATCCTAGATGTGTATGAGATACATCCTAGGGGGTTATCTTGTGGTTTTGATTTACATTTCTCTGATGACACATGATGTTGGGAATATTTTCATGTCCTTATGGTCTATTTGTATATGTTTTTTGCAGACATGTCTCTTCAGATCCTTTGCCCATTTAAAAATTGGGTATTTGTCTTTTTATCACTGAGTTGTGATAGTTCTTTATATATTCTGGATACAAGTCTCTAATCAGATATACAAGTTGTAAATTTTTCTCCAATTCTGTGGTGTCTTTTTACTCTCTTGATAGTATCCTTTGAAGCATAGAATATTTTAATTTTGATGAAGACTAATTTATTTTTTCTTTTGTTGCTCATGTTTTTGGTGTCATACCTAAGAATCCACTGCCAAATCCAAGGTCATGCAGATTTACTCCTAAATTTTCTTCTAATCTCTTAGAGTTTTCTTCTAAGAAATTAGCATTTACATATATCTTACATTTAGGTCTTTGATCCATTTTGAGTTAATTTTTCAATAAGTATGAGGAAAGGGTCCAATTTCATTCTTTTACATGCAATTATCCAGCCATCTCAACACTATTTGTTGAAAAGACTATTCTTTATCCAATGGTCTTGACACCTTTGTTAAAATCAGTTGACCATAGACACATGGGTTTAATTTTGCATTCTCAGTTCTGTTCCATTGACCTATATGGCTATCCTTATGCCAGTAACACACTGTCTTGATGACCCTCACTTTATAATAAGTTTTGAAATAGGAAAAATTTTGAAATTTGAAAGCCTCCAACTTTGTTCTTGTTTTTCAAGATTGTTTTGACTACTCTGGGTCCCCTGCAATCCCATATTAATTTTAAAATCAGCTCATCAATTTGTACCAAGAAGCCAGCTGGGATTCGAGTAGAGACTGCACTGAATCTGAACAACAACTTGGAGAGTATTGTCAACTTAACAATATTAAGACATATGATCCATGAACATGGGATGTTTTCCATTTATATAGATTTTCTTTAATTTCTTTCAAAAATGTTTTGTAGTTTTCAGAGCATAAGTTTTGCATTTTTTGTTAAATTTATTCCTAAATATTTAGTTCTTTTTAATGCAATTGTACTTATTTCCTTCATTTCATTTTCAGATTGTATAATAGAGAAGAACAAATCTGACTCCATATTGGATCTATTTCTTTTATTTAACCTTTGTATTCTATTGGTTTTTTTTACAAGTTAATCACTAAAAAGATGTTGCCTATAAGCTTAAATTATATATACTGACCCATCTCTGGGAACCCTGCCTCCCAGGTAATGAGCATTAAGCTAAAATACTTTTGTTTAGCTCACAGGAAACATCCTGACCAGGCCCACCCATGATTGACTACAAGAAGGAAGAAATTAACTCATTCCCTCCAGAGGATGACCAGGACTAGGAAATGTTTGAGTTTACTTTCTCCCCTTTTAGTATAAAAGAAGCCTGAATTCTAACTCAGGGAACATGCTTCTCTGTGACACTCTTCCACCATCTTCTTGGTCTGCTGGCTTTTGAATAAAGCCACTATTCTTTGCCCCAACAACTCATCTCTCAATTCATTGGCCTGTCCTGCATTGAGCAGTGTAAGCTTGGACTCCGTAAGAACTGTTCATTGTAACTGTATAGAAATATAATTGAGTTTTGCATAATGATCTTGTATCCTGCAACTTTGCTGAACTTGTTTATTAGTTCTAACAGTTTTTAGTATAGTCCTTAGGACTTTATTTATAAAAGATCATATGTCTTTTTAAAAAAATCTCTCAGAGAAACATAATCATAACAAAGAGGGAACAAGTTAATCTCAATGTATTATTTTCTAACAATTTTCTGGAGATGATAAGATAACATCCTCTGATCCTAAAGGATATTCTGCAAAGGAATTCAGGGGAGAAAAAATGCATCCTGTTTTCTCAGTTGACTGTACAATTAGGTTGGAAAATAATCATGTGTAACATTTTGCAGTTAGAAATAGATTATTCCATTTTATATAGCCACCTAGTGAACATAATGAGGAGAATTAAAAATCAGCTTTATAATAAAGTGAAAAAGCAAAATTCAAATTGATAAAGACACTCTGGAAATTCTCTAAAATAATACATAAGATTTTATTTGCTATACTAGGCAAAAGATCAGGAAAATGTTACCCAGTTCAGAAGACCAATGCAATGGAGTTTCTCTGAAAATAACAAATCCATTTACACCCAGCACAAAACATTTCTCATTCAATAGGTCTTATATTCCCAAAGTGCCTTGTTCTCTTGTTTCTTGTTATTTCTCAGCAGTTTCTGAATGTACCATAATTTGTCCTCATGTTTCCCAGATACAGTGTTTGATGACTTGCAATAAAAGCGCTAAAATGATACCATGTTAGACTATTAGATCATATATCACCACAGCCTGGGCCAAACTGCTCCACATAAAAACATAGGCTTTAACCATAATCACAATGAAGAACACTGCCCTACTGTAAAAAGAAAAACCCAACACTGGGCTGAAGTGCTCTCCGTGCTGCCCCCTCGTGGCAGATGCAGAGAGAGGACACAGGGAGGTATTAGCTGGAGCACCCAGGCTCCTTTCAACCCTAGCTGGGAAAGGTCCTGAAAGGCTGACCAGTATGCTGCGATATACAGTAAGACCTTTTATTCTACCAAAAAGATATTGAGGGCTAAGAAAGTAAGATGTATCTCATGAATAAACAGTTCTTAATGTCCTTGAAGTATTTTATATTGTGTATAAATATACCAATCATTTATTTTCATCAGAAGAGGATGTTGGAATTAATGTACCATGAATACTTGTTGCAACTATTCCATTTTCTCAACCTCTGTGATCTAAAGGAAAACATTTTCTCGTTTGAGACTACTGAGGAGCTTTATAAAATATTTATTTGAGAATTACACTGACATCTAATGAGGCTAATAATGTGCTGACTGTAAACATCATGTTATTTCCTAAAACACCGATGTTCTGAGCAAATATTAATCTGTAGGTCTGTTCCCAATTCATTATCTGAATTAATTATATATTCAGATAATTCTCAGCAAACGAGTGTTATTAAACTATGGAAATATTCATTAGCAATAAATGTATCTAAATGTGATTTTTTTAATCACTGAGGGAATAAGAAACATATTTAAGAAAAATCATTCCTATTTGCAAAATGTAAAAATGAAATATTTGAAATGATAATTATTTTTATCAGTTTGTTCACTGTTGAAATTAGACTGACCGCTTTCATTTTGTTCGTTGTTAGAATGTTCAACCACTTTGACCAGGAATCAGGGGATTTATTAAAATCCTAGAAAAAAAACCCCCACGAATAATTGGCTCCTCCTTATGGCACATTTGATAAACATACTCTCTTATAGCTAGTGGGAAGCAGCCTCATAGCACAGAGAGATCAGCTTGGTGCTTTGTGACCACCTAGAGGGGTGGAATAGGGAGGGTGGGAGGGAGACACAAGAGGGAGGAGATATGGGGATGTATGTATATGTATAGCTGATTCACGCTGTTATAAAGTAGAAACTAACACACCATTGTAAAGAAATTATACTCCAATAAAGATGTTAAAAAAAGAAACACCCTCTTTTGCAAAAATATGTTCTAATTCTGGGCTAATTAACACCAAATGTTTCTTTGAGAAATGACTATTTCTACAATATTGTGACATACAATTTTTAATAATTATAGTTAGGAATGAATATAAGATACTGAGTATACCTATGATTGTGGTGAAAACACCGAAGCATAATCACGTTAATTTCGCATCTCAAACAAATTTCAATATTTATCCCATTCCAACCGACTTTCATTGCACATCTACCACCTGTAAAGTACTTGGTAGAATTTTATTTTATTAGTTATTTATTAAAAAAATTTAGATGATGGAAATCTTTAAAATATTGAAATACAATTAACATAAAATTGTGTAAGTCTAAGATGCACAACACATTGATTTGATACACTTATATATTACACTCTGATTATCACTGTCATATTTGACAGCACCTCCATCATCCCAAATAATTAACATTTCCCTTTGGTGCTGAGAACATTTAAGATCTAGTCTCTTAGCAACTTTGAAAGATACCATACATAATCATAATGCTGTGCATTAGAGCTCCAGAACTTATTCCTGTTCTAACTGCAATTGTGTGCCCTTTGATCAACATCATCTCAACTACCCCATCTCATAGCCCCTGGCAACCACCATTCTACTCTCTGTTTCTGTGAGTTCAGGTTTATCAGATTCCACATACAAGTGATATCATATAATATTTGTCTTTCTCTGTCTGGTTTATCTTACTTAGCATAATGCCCTCAAGATCCACCTATGTTGTTGCAAATGGTATTTCCTTCTTTCTTATGGCTGAATAATATTCATATCCATATATATATATCACAACTTCTTTATCCATTCATTCATTTATGGACTCTTCAGTTGTTTCTGGATCTTGACTATTGTGAATAATGCTGAAATGAACATGGGGGTGCACATATCTTTTCAATATGTGGTTGTCATTTCCTTTGGATACATACGCTGAAGTGGGATTGCTGAATCTTTTGGTAATTCTATTTTTAACTTTTTGAGGAACCTCCATCCTGTTATGCATAGTGGCTGAATCAATTTACATTCTCACCAACAGTGCACAAGGGTTCCCTTTTCTCTACATCCTTGGCAACACTGTTATTTCTTGTTTTTTTGATAATAGCCATTCTAACAGTTGCTAGGTGATATCTCATTCTGGTTTTAATTTGCATTTCCCTGATTATTAGTGATGTTGAGCATCTTTTCATGTACCTGTTGGCCATTTGGATGTCTTTTTTGGAAAAATGTCTATTCAGTTCCTCTGCCCATTTTTAAATGGGATATTTTTTTTTGATGTGGAATTGTATGAGTTATTTATATATTTTGGATATTAATTCTTTATCAAATATGGTTTGAAATTATTTCTCCCATTCCATAGGTTGCTTTTTCATTTTGTGGTTTTCTTTTGTAGTGCAGAAGCTTTTTAGTTTGATGTGGTCCCACTTGTTGATTTTTGATTTTGTTGTTTGTCCTTTTGGTGTCATATCCAAAAATTTGTTGCCAAGACCAACATCAAGGAGCTTTCCCCCTATGTTTTCTTCTAGGAGTTTTATGGTTTCAAGCCTTATGTTTAAGTCTTTAATCCATTTTGAGTTCATTTTTGTGATCGGTGTAAGATAAGAATCCAATTTCATTTTTCTACATGGGGTTATCCAGTTTTCCCAAAGAGACTATTCTTTCCCCTTTGACTATTTTTGACCCCTTGTCAGGTGTTAGTTGACTGTATATGTGGGGGTTTATTTCTGGGCTCTCTTCTGGTCCATTGGTCTATGTATCTATATTTATACCACTGTCATACTGTTTTAATTACTACAGCTTTGTAATGAAATTTGAAATCAGGAAGTGTGATGCTTCCAGTTTTGTTCTTTCAGGATTATGATGGCTATTCTGGGTCTTGTAGTTCCATACACGTTTTAGAGTTTTTCTATTTTTGTGAAAAATGCCATTGGAATGAAACTTAAAATCTTTCGCACAGCAAAGGAAACCATAAACAAGATGAAAAGAGAGCCCTCAGAATGGGAGAGAACATTTGCAAATGAAGCAACTGACAAAGGATTAATCTCCAAAATTTACAAGCAGCTCATGCAGCTCAATATTAAAAAAACAAACAACCAAATCCAAAAATGGGCAGAAGACCTAAATAGACATTTCTCCAAAGAAGATATACAGATTGCCAACAAACACATGAAAGGATGCTCAACACCACTAATCATTAGAGAAGTGCAAATCAAAACTACAATGAGGTATCACCTCATACCGGTCAGAATGCCCATCATCAAAAAATCTACAAACAATAAATGCTGGAGAGGGTGTGGAGAAAAGGGAACCCTCTTGCACTGTTGGTGGGAATGTAAATTGATACAGCCACTATGGAGAACAGTATGGAGGTTCCTTAAAAAACTACAAATAGAACTACCATACGACCCAGCAATCCCACTACTGAGCATATAACCTGAGAAAACCATAATTCAAAAAGAGTCATGTACCACAGTGTTCATTGCAGCTCTATTTACAATAGGCAGGACATGGAAGCTACCTAAGTGTCCTTCGACAGATGAATGGATAAAGAAGATGTGGCACATATATACAATGGAATATTACTCAGCCATAAAAAGAAATGAAACTGAGTTATTTATAGTGAGGTGGATGGACCTAGAGTCTGTCATACAGAGTGAAGTAAGTCAGAAAGAGAAAAACAAATACTATATGCTAACACATATATATGGAATCTAAAAAAAAAAAAAATGGTTCTGAAGAACCTACGGGCACGACAGGAATAAAGACACAGACGTGGAGAATGGACATGAGGACACAGGGAGGGGGAAGGGTAAGCTGGGACAAAGTGAGAGAGTGGCATGGACATATATATACTACCAAACGTAAAATAGATAGCTAGTGGGAAGCAGCCGCATAGCACAGGGAGATCAGCTCGGTGCTTTGTGACCACCTGGAGGGGTGGGATAGGGAGGGTGAGAGGGAGGGAGACGCAAGAGGGAAGACATATGGGAACATATGTATATGTATAACTGATTCACTTTGTTATAAAGCAGAAACTAACACACCATTTTAAAGCAATTATACTCCAATAAAGATGTTAAAAAAATAAAGAATTCTATTTAAAAAATGCCATTGGAGATAGCATTGAATCTATAAATGGCTTTGGTAATATGTACATTTTAACAATATTAATTTTTCTGATCCGTGAACACAGGATATGTTTCCATTTACGCCTTCTTCAATTTACTTCATCAAACTCTTGTGCTTTTCATCGTATGGATTTTTACTTCCTTGGTTAAATTATTCTTAAGTATTTTATTGTTTTGGATACTATTTTGAATGAGACAGTTTTCTTTTTCAGATATTTTGTTGTTAGTATATAGAAATACAACTGCTTTCTGTATGCTGATTTCATATCTTTCAGCTTTACTGAATTTATTGATTAGTTCCAACATTTTAAAGACTTTGCATTACCTATTGGAACATCACCATTTTTCTCATGAAGTTGCACTACTGAGAGATAACATTGTGAAAGGTAAGGATTTTTTTCCTTTTGAGTATGGGCTCAATCACCAAATGGCAAGTGACAATAAGGTGCTTATAAAGTCCATAGGGAAGGTCTATTGGGCCCAGCTGGAGGCAAAGATTCCTTGCTTAAAGTTCCCCCCTGCCTCTTCTGTGCTCCAAACTGCCATGTCACCTGATATGGTTAACTACACTTGGCTGATCTTTGTCATAACTCCGCACATGAAACTCCTTAGGATCTGGAACACTGCTGCCACAGGGGCGGTGGCCAGGCGGGGCTGTATACTCTGCCTTGTAACGGGCCCATTCAGGTTAACAGAAGGTCAGTTAGCAAGAGACCTCATTCATATAGCTCCAAAGTAGATTCAAAGCAAACCTCAAAAAGTTTTATGATAATTCAGTTTTTGTTTCAGCTTTCAAGAAAGTCAAGGGGGAAACTTTGGGGATTTGACAGATTTTAGAAAGGCAAATGGTACAAAAAAATGACAGTTTCTTATAGAGAGGCTTTCCATGACAGCATTGTCTTGAACTTATTTCAAAGGTAAGGAAAAAAAATCTAAAAGCCTATACCACACATGACTGATTTGAAAATGTTTACATTTGTATGCTAAGGCCACATTTCAGGGTTAAAGAAAACCTGAGTATAATTAGCATCTTCTATTAATGACTGATATTTACTGAGTGCTTCCTATGTGCTGGGTATCATACTAAAGGAATACATTTATTATGCTATTATCATCTTATTAAATCCTCCCAATAATCCAGTGAGGTAGATACTGCTACTCCTTACATATTATAGAGGGAACTGAGGCTCAAAAATAAAGTGAATTTTCCCAAACCACAGTCAATTAATGGCAGATCTAAGACTGAAATCTGATCTGTCTCCAAAGACAGTGCCTTCAAGCATTATGTTATAATTCACCTTTTCTAATGTCTCCACCTTCCTTTTGCTCATTTCTGCTCACCTTTTAACCACTTTATGTCTCAATATGCCATCATGTGATTTCATCTTTCTCTGTTATGAGGGATGGAATCCAAGTCTGCCCATCCATCCTTCTGTCTATCCATCCCTTCCTCCCTCCCTCCTTTCCTTCCTTATTAACAAAGTTTTACTAAAGCTCTTTTCTGAGTGCTGCATCTCCAAAGCTCCCACAATCCCTAAGGGCAGGATCTACATTTTCTATTGTGATATTCCCTATGCTTACCAAGACTACAGGTGTAAATTAGAGAGTGAACACATGAATGATATTAGAGCAAAGTCGTGCTCTGTAGGAACCTCACATGCTTGGGGCTACAGCAAAGAATCTGGACTTTCTAGCAACTGCTGCTGAGAATAAATAAGTTATGATGAATGACTGACAAGTGTTGATTCATTTGAGGAACAGCCTAGAAAGCAGCTAGAAGCACCCACTATTCCACTGTATATCTAATCTTCTTCCCTTTCTTTGCACAACTGGGCAGATTGAGGTGCAAAAACTTAAAATAAGAGGTTTAATTATGTGTTCTGAGGGTACCATTTGTGTTTTATGTTGGTTCATTTGTTTGTTGCTTAAAAGTACTCCAGATATAAGAAAGTTGATTTTTTTTTCCTTAGTTCCTCTGTTGTCAGCTACAAGTGACCCTCCTTCTTTAAAAATATGTGATTGTGTGGTGTTGATTAAGGGTCTTCTGTTTTTCCACCTTAGACATTCAACAATAATCTCATTATTTAGGAGTGAGATCAGTTTGGGTGGAATACTTAAAATATATTCACATGTTTCTAGAGTTGAAGGAAAAGTTTGAGGTACTGCTTTTGCTCTATTCATACACATATCGACTATTCATAAAGATGAGTATCAGAAACCCTATTTAGGACTTCCATGGTGGTGCAGTTGTTAAAAGTCTGCCTGCCAATGCAGGGGACACGGGTTCTAGCTCTGGTCCAGGAAGATCCCACATGCCGTGGAGCAACTAAGTCCGTGTGCCACAATTACTGACCCTGCATGCCACAACTACTGAAGTCCGTGCGCCTAGAGCCCATGATCCACAACAAGAGAAGCCACCACAATGAGAAGCCAGTGCACCCCAACAAAGAGTAGCCCCCGCTCACTGCAACTAGAGAAAGCCCATGCTCAGCAATGAAGACCCAACACAGCCAGGAAGAAAGAAACCCTATTTATCTTCACTGCTTACAAGTAATGCTGACTGCCTTCCAAGGTAAATGGAAAAATCACTGTGACTAAAGAAAACAAAAATCCTAAACATGGCTCTTTCTATTCGGGATCTATCTATGGTTTTGCTTATTGCAAAATGCAATCTTTTGAAACAACAAAAAACCAAAGGGGCCTTAAATAACAATAGCAGCAATAAAAGAGGCAGAGTCTTTTTTTCTGTCCCTAGTAACACTCTCATGGGAATACCTTTATGTGAGACTGTCATGTACAAGTTATGAAGTCAAGTGTGAGCTCTGAGAGACCTGAGAATTTTACAATCTTTTAACTACTTAATAGTGTACAAAACAGACCTATTCTTAGTCTATATAAACCAAACAAACTCTCAGCTGCACAGACATCTCTGCAGGACCTTTGGAAATAATGGACCATGATTCTTTTCCATGACTATTGATAATCATTGTCCTTGCCAGTCTTAAGCCTGTAGGAACATGTGATGCCTGGTATGGCTAGTGACTATTCATATAAAATAATTGATAGAATAGAATTGAGAATTCACAAGTAAAACCTTAAATTTATGAATGATTTATTTTTGACAAGGGTCCCTTGGCAATTGAATGGGGAAAGAATAATCCTTTTCAACAAATAGTGCTCAGACAACTGTATGTCCATGTGCAAGATGCAAAGATGAAGTTGGATTCCTATGTCACATCATGTACACAATTAATTCAAATTGGGCAATAAACATAAGAGCTAAAACTATACAATTCTTAGAAGAAAACAGGAGTAAATCTTCATGATTTTGGAATAAGTGATGGTTTTTTAAAAATATGACACCAAAAACACAAATGATAAAAGAAAGCAAAGGATAAGTTAACATCATAAAAATTAAAAACTATGATTCATTAGGTTAATGTGAATAAAAACCACAATGAGGGAACTCCCTGGCTTCCCAGTGGTTAGGACACTGCACTTTCACTGCCAAGGGCATGGGTTCAATCTCTGGTCAGGGAACTAAGATCCCACAAGCTGTGCAATGTGGCCAAAAAAAAAAAAAAAAAAAATTCTTCATACCCACTAGGAAGGCTAGAATAGACAAAGACAGATGATAACGAGTGCTGACAAGGATGTGGACAAATTTAGAACCCTCCTACATTGCTGGTGGGATGGGTAAAATGGTGCAGCCTCTTTTGAAAACCATTTGGCAGTTCCTCAAAAGGTTAAACGCTGTATTACCATATGATCCAGCAATTCCACTCCTAGGTTTATACCCAGGAAAAATGAAAGCATGTGTTCACAAAACACTTGTATTTGAATGTTCATTATCTTTAATAGCCAAAAGATGGAAAACCCCAACTTACAATCAACTGATGAATGGAAAAATAAAATGTGGTCTATCCATAGAAGGGAATATTATTCAACAATAAAGAAGAAAGAAGGTCTGATACATGAATGAAGTTTTTAAAATTATGCTCAGTGAAAGAAGCCAGTCACATTTTTTATACAATTAGAACAAAAAATCTTAAAATTTGTATGGAGACACAAAAGACCCCAAATAGCCAAAGCAGTATTGAGGGAAGAAAACGGAGCTGGAGGAATCAGGCTCCCTGACTTCAGACTATACTACAAAGCTACAGGAATCAAGACAGTATGGTACTGGCACAAAAACAGAAATATAGATCAATGGAACAGGATAGAAAACCCAGAGATAAACCCACACACCTATGGTCAACTAATCTATGACAAAGGAGGCAAGGATATACAATGGAGAAAAGACTGTCTCTTCAATAAGTGGTGCTGGGAAAACTGGACAGCTACATGTACAAGAATGAAATTAGAACACTCCCTAACACCATACATAAAAATAAACTCAAAACGGATTAGAGACCTAAATGTAAGAACGGACACTATAAAACTCTTAGAGGAAAACATAGGAAGAACACTCTTTGACATAAATCACAGCAAGATCTTTTTTGATCCACCTCCTAGAGTAATGGAAATTAAAACAAAAATAAACAAAGGGGACCTAATGAAACTTAAAAGGTTTTGCAAAGCAAAGGAAACTACAAACAGGATGAAATGACAACCCTCGGAATGGGAGAAAATATTTGCAAACAAAGCAACGGACAAAGGATTAATCTCCAAAATATATAAACAGCTCATGCAGCTCAATATTAAAAAAACAAACAACCCAACCAAAAAATGGGCAGAAGACTTAAATAAACATTTCTCCAAAGAAGACATACAGATGGCCATGAAGCACATGAAAAGCTGCTCAACATCACTAATTATTAGAGAAATGCAAATCAAAACTACAATGAGGTATCACCTCACACCCGTTAGAATGGGCATCATCAGAAAATCTACAAACAACAAATGCTGGAGAGGGTGCGGAGAAAAGGGAACCCTCTTGCACTGTTGGTGGGAATGTAAATTGATACAGCCACCATGCAGAACAGTATGGAGGTTCTTAAAAAACTAAAAATAGAATTACCATATGACCCAGCAATCCCACTACTGGGCATATACCCAGAGAAAACCATAATTCAAAAAGACGCATGCACCCCAATGTTCATTGCAGCACTATTTACAATAGCCAGGTCATGGAAGCAACCTAAATGCCCATCGACAGACAAATGGATAAAGAAGATGTAAATATATACAATGAAATAGTACTCAACCATAAAAAGGAACAAAATTGGGTCATTTGTAGAGACATAGATGGATCTAGAGACTGTCATACAGAGTGAAGTAAGTCAGAAAGAGAAAAACAAATATCGTATATTAACGCATATATGTGGAATCTAGAAAAATGGTACAGATGAACCGGTTTGCAGGGCAGAAATAGAGACACAGATGTAGAGAACAAACGTATGGACACCAAGGGGGTAAAGTGGCGGGGTGGTGGTCGTGGTGAGATGAATTGGGAGATTGGGATTGACATATATACACTAGTATGCATAAAATGGATAACTAATAAGAACCTGCTGTATAAAATAAATAAATGAATAATAACATAAAAAAAGCCAGTCACAAAGGGCCAAGTGTTGAATGATTTCATTTATATGAAATATATGAAATGTCCAGAATAGGTAACCCATAGAAATATAAATTAGATTAGTGTTAACTAGGGAATGGGGACAGAAGAGAATGAGAAGTAACTGCTAATGAGTATGGGGTTTCCTGTAGGAGTGATGAAAATGTTCTAAAATTAGATCATGGTGATGGTGGCACAAGCGTGTAAATATGTTAAAAACCAATGGATTGCATACTTTAAAAGGATGGATTATATATGAATAGAGCTGTTATTAAAAATCAAATCAGATTGAGAAACATTTATTGAATAGTTGCTTTATTGTCTGTTTTTTTCTAAATATATTGGAAGCTCCAAATTAGAGTTCTATTGCATCCCCTAATGCACCTAGCTGAGAGATTAGAAATAAAAATTTTGTTACCCAATAATTTTTTATCAGTCAAATTTAAAGCATCTAAGAATGTCAGCTAGGCAAGGAATCAGGAAGTCAATTCACCTATCTATTATAATTGAAAAAGTGATTTATATGTATATTCCAACCAAATGAGATAAAGACAAATCAATACAATAAGAAGAAAGTTGGGGCAAAAATGACAGGTGAATCTTCCCTTATCTGCTTTAAAATGAAAGTTAGAAATCCAATTATGGATTATGTTTTCTCATGGATTCTTTGGTTTGGGGGCTTCCTCAGTTATTCCACTTAAGATTTTTATCGCAGTCACAGGACTAGATCTTTTATTATTATTTTTAAGTCTATGCCTTAGGTGAAATCTCTTGCCATGTTTGATGACCATCTAAATTAAACATTGATACTGTTCTGTTTCAACACTTCTAAAATTTTTTTATATGGTTGTGACGTTGTGCTAAAAGAATGATTAAACAAAAAATATTTCCACCTTCTACAAATAGAAGTCTGCATAATAGAGAATTTTACTGGAAAGACTTGATATTATTTGCTGCCAACCTCGCTGTATAATCCTCCACTTTCCCACTTGTGAATATCTTTTAATTATGCTTAAATTGATACATATGGTGTGAACTCATCTATGTAAAAATAATGTACATAGAAAAAACCTTAAGAAAACATTCCAAAATTTTTTAATGGTTATGCCATTTCTAGTTTAAAAAATCCCCGGAGATTTTTATTTTATTCTTCTACTTTTCTGTATTTCTAAATTAACCATAGTAACCATATATTTATTTTAAAAGATAATATTTAAAAATTTGCCACTGATACAAGCACTCAGATAATAAAATTCCTAAAAAAGCTGAATAAAATGTTTTAAAATCTTTTTTATTAAGCTAACAAGCAAGTAAGGAAGTGCCCAGAGTTTGACAATGAAGCCAGAGTACAAATCAAGCATGAGGAGTGGGCACTGAAGACAGCTGCTGCTCTAAGGGTAACTGCTGATCCTTTCACTTACAGCCTTAAATTTCAGCAGCCACGTGGAGGGACAGCAGGCAGAGCCTTGAGCTTGAGCAAGGAAGGAGAACCCTGTAAGGCCATAACCTTCAAAGAAAGAGTGAACTAGAAAAAGAAAATATACCCAGAACAGGGAAAGTATAAGAAAACCTGCCTGTTCTGTCCTTGAATCTGGGTAAAGGGGGTAAACAATCTTCCTTGAGAATTCATAAAAAGCACATAGGTTTGCAGTTTACATTCACACCACTGGCATGCGTTCAGAAGGTCAGGCTTATTTGAAAGTGGCATTTCTTAGTTGTTATGGCCCCCAGGAGTTTGACAGAAGCAAATGAAAGCTGTCTTTGGAGGAATGCACTTTCAACATAGGTCACTAAGAATTTCCATGGATATAATCCAGATGAACATGGAGTCACAATAAATATACACATCAACACAAACACAGACAAAACACATAAATAAATGTTTCCTTGAATAAAATCAGCACAAAACCAAAAAACATATTTAGACTTCCAAAGATTTAAAATATTGGAGTTATCAGACGTGGAAATAACATGTATGTAAGTAAGAAGACACTATGAAAAAAGACCAGGACGATTTGGGGGAAAAAAATCTAGAAATCATGATTAAAATGAAATACTTGGGGAGAAAACACTTGGTGAATGAGTTAAATAACAGATTAGACATAGCTGAATAGAAAATTAACAAACTGAAAATTCAGAAAAAATCACCCATAATGCAGTATAGACAAATAAACAAAACATTACAAAGAGATAGAGTGAAGGAGAGACACTATATTTAAAGAGATAATAGCTTAGATTACCTAAAAAGTAATGACAGCTAGCCTGATGGCAAACATCTCAATACCAACAATGAGAGGGAGAAAACACAGGAATGAGCCCTTCAAAATACTGAGAGAGAAAACAACTAGTGATTTTGAATTGTATTCTCTTTCCAGAATGTGAACAAAGATATTTTCAGAAAAACTAAAACTGTGTTTACTACCAAGAGAACTTCATCAGCAGAACTTCTAAAAAATTTATTTCAGGAAGAAGGATAATGGAAATATAAGTTGAAAGACGAAATGATGAGTAAAAAAATTGGTAATATGCAGGTAAATCTAAATAAACATTGATTATCTGAAATAATGACAATAATAATGCTAATATCCAATTCGTTAAGCTTCAAACAAGAGAAAATACTTCAATACAATAGCAGCATGTAAAATTACTGTTTGGGTTGATCAGAGTTAGTGTTCTAAGGTCCTTGAATTTTCTGGAAGGAGGATAAAGATATTAATTATCTTATGACTTTGGTAAGTATGCATGTTAAAATTTCAAGAATAACATTAAAAGAACAGAAATCAAGAGTATAACTTCCAAGCCAGTGTAGGTTAAAAAATGGAATAAGAGTGACAATCTCCTTTCCTTCCCACACACAAAACTCCACCAACCCAGAGGAAGAGGGGAAAAGAGAAGAAAAAAAAAAAGCATAGAAAAAGAGACGAATACAAAGCCAATGTTTAAATGAGATTTTAAAAAACCCTTCAATATAGGGCTTCCCTGGTGGTGCAGTGGTTGAGAATCTGCCTGCTAATGCAGGGGACACGGGTTCGTGCCCCGGTCTGGGAGGATCCCACATGCCGCAGAGCAACTAGGCCCGTCAGCCACAACTACTGAGCCTGCGCATCTGGAGGCTCTGCTCTGCAACAAGAGAAGCTGCGACAGTGAGAGGCCTGCGAACCGCAATGAAGAGTGGCCCCCGCTTGCCACAACTAGAGATAGCCCTCGCACAGAAACGTAGACCCAACACAACAAAAATAAATTAATTAATTAATAAACTCCTACCCCCAACATCTTAAAAAAAAAAACCCTTCAATATATCAATAATGTATAGCAAAAATCACAATAAATGTAAATGAACTAACCTTAACTCTTAAAAGACAATGATTATAAATTTAGATTAAAAATTAATTCCTGCTATATGCTATTCATACAGGATATAAGCAGTATTACCCTTAATATGAGATGAGAAGGACCTCTGATCTGGGCCCTATGCTACTCAAAATGTGGTTCTTGGACCAGTAGCTGCATGGAGTGCTTGTTAGAAATTCAGATTCTCAGGCCCTGACTCAGACCTAAAGATTCAAATTCTGCATTTTAATAAGATCCTCAGGTGATTCATACACACATTTATGTTTGAGAAGCACTGCTTAAAGGGCAGAGAAAATCATAAACAGTGCACAATTATATCAAAGACCACACGGGCACCTCTCTCATTGTTACAGTATTATCCATAATTGTAAACAACCACTCATACTGAACACCATTCAGGCCCCAGAAAAAGTGCTTCTCCATATTTCTTGCCCTCTGCCCTTGAAACAAAAGGCCACTGTGTTCAAATGCTATGAAGATTTATGGATTGTACTGTTGCTAGGGTGGAGCTTGTCATTGCTTCAGTGTGTGTAAGGGGAAGGGGGTAGAATGAGAAGAATTTTAGCTTGAGATAAAATAGAACATAAGAAAAAGGGCCTCAGGGGGAAAAAACTGAAAAAATAAATAGAAAATCTTCAAAGAAGTAGTCTACTTACATTTTAAGGAATTGGAGATAATGCAAGTAGACTGACTTTTGTCAAGCATTACCCACATAAAATTATCAAGTATGATATTACAACCTTTTCCCTTAATGAAGATTTAATTATTGATCAAAAAATAAAATGTACAAGATAATTATTCTGATCAAATCCATAACTGTGGTAGGTCACATGAAATCTCTGAAACTTGAAAATCTTTCCTAAATGAAAACATAATTTCTGATTAAAGCAATTAGGATGTATGTGGGCCTCCATTTGTACTCTTGCCTCAGGCCCTGCAAATATTAGCGACAGGTCTGGCCATATATAAAACATAAGCATACAAAAGACTAAAAGTTATAGCATGGATATAAAAGGCAAAAAGATACAAAAGGCAAACATTAGCCAAAAGAAATCTTAATGGCTATCAGCAAAATGGAAACAAAACAGACTTTAAATCACACACAATTTTTTAAAAAACACATAACATGTTCACATTTAAGTTTAAAAAATGAAGAATGCAATGCAGAAGATTGTCAGAAATAAAACAAAACTATACCATTACTTACACTAAAGTGGTAGGATTATGGGAACATTTCCCCTTTCTATTTTTCAAAACGTTTACATGATCTTTAGACAAATGTAACTAGTGCAATTAATGGCTTCTTCTTGTCTTTATTTTTTTACTTTTATTTTTTTTGCATGTAAGTGGGTAGGGGTAGAGTGGCCTTCCAGGAGTGAGGTGATCAGAGCTTGAGACTCAGGTGCTGTCATGGGGATGGGAAAGGAGGGAAAAAGGAAGGAGTTACTTCAAAAAATCAAGAAGAACACCAATGATCATTGCTGTATTATTTCCAATAGCCAAAAGGTGGAAACAACCCAAGTGTCAATCAAAAGATGAGTGGATAAACAAAATATGGCTTATCCATAAAATGGAATATTATTCAGCTGTGTAAAGGAACAAAGTTCTGATACATGCTACAACATGGATGAAAAGATTACGCTAAGTGAAATGTCAGACATAAAATGACAAATACTCAATGACTCCACTTTATGAAATGTGTAACACAAGCAAATTCATAGAGACAGAAACAAAGTAGAATGGAGATTACCGGGGGCTGGAGGGAGAGGAGAATAGGGAGTCATTACTTAATGGTTACTGAGTCTCTGTTTGGGGTGATGAAAAATTTTTGGAAATAGTGGTGATGATTGACAACACAGTGAATTAATTAAAATGTAATTAAAATGTCACTGAACTGTACACTTAAAATGTCAAATTTTATGTTACACATGTGTCACCACAATAAAAACATTTGTAAAGGTGGATCAGACAGATATAGAGAACAAACTAGTGGTTACCAGTGGGAAGCAGGAAGAGGGGTAGGGGCAGGGCAATAAAGAGGTAGAGAGTAAGAGGTACAAACTATTAGGTATAAAATAAGCTACAAGGATATATTGTACAACATGGAGAATATAGCTAACATTTTATAATACCTATAAATGGAGTATAACCTTCAAAAATTGCGAATCACTATAGTGTACACCTGCAACATGTAATATTGTACAACAGCTATACTTCAATTAAAAAAATAAAGTGGGATTTTTGTAGACAACAACAACAGCAACAAAAATGGAGCAGAAGGATTCAGTGATGCTTCAATCTAGAGGATAAAAGAGGGAGTTCAGGCATCAAAACAAAGGACTGATTTCATAAAGAGCTTATTGGCAAAGATCTCCTGTTCTCCAATTCATCCCTTTTCTTGGAAGCCACCAAACCAAGATGTATAAAATATACCCCCTGCCAGTTGGCTGTCATGGGAGAAGCAGGCCCTGATGTCTTTAATGACAGAATTATTCTACCCATGGACTAGAAGAATAATGAGGAGTTCTGAAATTATGCTAAAGTCAAGAAATAACACTAAGCACATATTTGAAAAATGTAAAAAAGAGTAGCTCAGAGACATCACTGAGTACCAAAAAAAAAGTCAAGAACAGTCACAGATTCAACAATTTGGGTTAAAATAAGATAAAGGAATTAAAATGTTTTATAAAACTAGAAGATAAAAAAAATACAGAAAAGTTTGCTGATTAAGAAGGTGATACTTATAAACATTTGTGTCGCAAAATTTCTTTTTAGGATAGACAGTTATATCAAAGTAAACCTGCATTGTATACGGGCAAGCAATTAGATCTGTAATATATATGGACAGGGAATTAAATCGCAAGTGGAAGCCCAGAAAATAAAGGCTAACATGAGGCATACATCTGGAAAGGGACCAGCCACTGACCAGGAAGATGTCGATCATCTCTGAGTCCTGGAAGCCCGTATGAGTTTGCCACCAGCTACGTCCCCAAAATAGCTACTGACGGGTTGGAGGGAATTTAGAGAAAAGTGACCAGAAGGATTAAGGGACTGTTGAGAATGATTCATAAAACTGAAAAATCCTGGAACACTTTCTGTAACTAAGCAAACAGAGGATGAAAGGTAGGGATGGAAGCATTGTTACCACTAAAAAGTGCTGGAGAGTTGTAAACAATGAAGAAAGAGAAGAGTGTTTAGGGAATTCCCTGGTGGTCCAGTGGTTAGGACTCCAAACTTTCACTGCTGAGGGTGCGGGTTCGAATCCTTGGTCGGGGAATCAGGGAACTAATATCCCACAAACCGCGCACCACCACCAAAGGAAAAAACAAAAGTGTTCATGTTAATAAGGGATGTACACATCTTCAGGATTAATAAGTGGAGAACTCAGTACCAATATCAAGACACATTTACTAATTATCCCAACTCTAACTGGAATATATTTGGGTTTTAAGGTATTAAAAAAGATGTCTTTTGGGGACTTCCCTGGTGATGCAACAGTTAAGAATCTACCTGCCAATGCAGGGGACACAGGTTTGAGCCCTGGTCCAGGAAGATCCCACATGCCGTGGAGCAACTGGGCCTGTGTGTCTCAACTACTGAGCCTGCGTTCTAGAGCCAGCGAGCCACAACTACTGAGCCCACATGCCACAACTACTGAAGCCTGCGCGCCTAGAGCCCGTGCTCCGCAACAAGAGAAGCCACTGCAATGAGAAGCCCACACACTGCAGCAAAGGCCCAATGCAGCCCAAAAAAAAAAAAAAAAAGTCTTTAGGATCTAACTGTATAGCTCATTCCCTCTGCTATACTACCAATCACGTGATATGGTAATACTATATACATATAGACCCCAAATACCTAACATATATGAATTAAAAGCAGGATAGAAGTACATTAAAGTGTAACAGATACATACATTTGATATGTATGAAAAAAATCTGTAAGGAAATACATTAAATTATCAACAGTAATTATGTCTGGGTGGTAAGTTTATGAATAATTGTTATTTTCTTTTTTTACCATTTGCCATTTTGAGAAGACAATGAGAATATATGCAACTGGGTGGGGGTAAAGTTTGCTTTTCAAAACTAGCCTTCTATGTAGCTTCTCTCATTTCTTTTTCAACATGCTATTGTGGGGATGATGCAGAAGCAGCTCTTCTCAGGTAGAAGGCGTTCCACACTCTCAAATATGGCCTACAGGCATAGTTTTCATGAAACAGTACTGAGTTTTGGTGTTCTCAGGCAGAATACCCTGGAAGATACAGGTCTGCCTCCTTTCCATCCTTCAGACCTTCTAAAGGGTGAGACACCATCAAGATGCTCTGTGAACCCATTAAGAATGATCCTTCACTTGGCAGAGATTAATAACTCCCTTGAGGACCTGAGCCTGCTCATCTTAGCCGGCCACCATGGTGCTCATTGCAGAAAAAAAAAAAAAAAAACCATTGTGATTCCTAGTCAGAGGAACTTATTTTCGACGGATTCCTTGTCCATTGATGTTCTATTCTGTTGTCACACAGCACAACAAATCACATTCAAAATAATAATGTCAAATCACTGTTACCCCACTGCAGAGCCCGTGACAAGCCACCCTTATTGCCTTTCTAGAACCCAATCAGTATTTCATGCCTGTACAGCCAGAAAGAGAGCCCCTTTGTTAACAGGGAAGAAGCAACTGGTCTTATTTTTTCACTCTGGTCCTTTTTCTTGGTCCTGGGTCCAGTTATTTCATCTTTATACTTCACTAGTGCAGGCCCATCCGGTCCGGATACCCTGTTCTCTTATGACAGCTTTCTCTGACTTTTATTTTTGAACTTCTGTATTAAAACTCCATCACATTTCAAATGGAGCCAAAACCACACACAGTTGTTAGTAAGAGTGATGGGAATAATTCTTCAAAGGATTCATGATGGCTAGAGCATCAGGATAAAGCTTCTTTTTCTTTGGTAGCGGGGAACACACACAGATTCTTATAATCCCCTCTCCCTTTTCCAAGTTCCAGAAAACAAGCAGAATGTGATCACTTCCACCACTTTGTTCAAAACTTGCAACAAGAGGAATAAAAATGAAATGATCCAGCTTTATGATTTGCACTACAGAATGGAAGCACATACTACTTAGGTAATGGGAGACGACTTGGAAATCCCTGATGGCAGCCTGGCAGGTGCAACATTGCCGAGTAACTCCAAATAGGAGCCCCCAAAACCCAGAGTTCATTCAGATGTATATATTTTTTGCTCCCAACCAAATGCTTTTGAATGAATTAGGAACCAGACCCCCCCTTGACAAACTTTTCCTTCTGGTGCAAGGCCAACAGAAACTTTACTTTTCTCAGAAGATGTGAACAGACTTAAGTGATTTAAAAGAACACTAATTGCTCTCTCTGTAACTATGGGAATGAAAGGAGAGGAAACCACCTTCCACCCCATACTTCCAACAGATCTATACCTGGTGAGATTTATTATGCAGCAAAGTCTCCCTTGATAAGGTTATTCTAGAATAAATTCTCTCCCAGTAGAACTGTTACCTAATAAAGTGTCTTCATCACATTTATTCCACACCCCACTGGCTCTGCTGCAGGTGGAGGGTTTAATTCCTGTCATTCGTTGCCAGTGTGCATCAGGGAGTCTCCACGAACAGCTTGCAGCCTTAACCATCACACCATTGTTTTGCTCAAGTCAGTATGCGGTATTAAGATGCACAGTGAGGTTCAAAATTAGACAAAGTTGGAATGCCATCTGGGATCATCCTCAAACTCTTTTCACTAAATACAGAGAGGCAATCTTGAACCACAAACCTTCTGCTGCTCGAGAAGATGCACTCAGTCTGTCTGCACCGACACAGTGGGGTGGGTGATCACAGAAACTTAAGGCAGGCAGAAACCTTAGGTCTGTTTTCCTCTCACTCACTCAGATCACATCCACACTCCGCTAACTGGTCCCTCTTCCTATAATCTAGGACCGCTCTGACCTGTGCCATGCCAAAGCCACAGGGATCCGTTGAAACACACCTCTGATGAAGTCACTCCTCTAATTCACCCTTTAAAGATTTCCTCGAAGCTTTGAGGAGAAAAAGCTAATCTCCATAACATTTAAATCTTTCTTTCCAAATCTGTGCTGTAATTTTATGTCTGTTTACACACCTCTCTCCTAGATGTAAGTTTCATAGAGTCAGGGATCCCACCTTGTGCATCGTTGCCTTCTGGGTCACGAACACAATGGCAAGTCACACAATATTATTTGATAAATGAGAGAATGAATGAAACTAGCTTAACTGCTCCTTCTACAGACTAGCCTAAAATTTACATGACTTTCCAAAGTGCTCATAACAAGTAAAAAGCTTAGACATGCCTCCCTGCCCCCCAGGGTACCATACTGTCCTCAAATACAGGCATTCCCATCTCTCAACACCTGGGCAACCACTCTGGAAAGATCAGCAAATGCTGCTCTGCATTTCAAGGGGAACCAGAAACTAAAGATGTGTCTGCCACAAATGTGAAGTCCTTCTGCCCCTACTTATCATTTCTGTCATTCTTATGTTAAGTCTATTAGCCAGACTTGTTCAAATCTCTTCCTATTACATATAATTACAAGAGGATTCTGTCCACCTAACGTTCAACAAAGATTTGTTGAGTTTCACCATGTATAAGGTACAGCTTTAGGTTCTGGAAATACCAGGATGGATAAGTTATGTTCCTGGTCTCAAAAAGCCAGGCTTCCCTGGTGGCGCAGTGGTTGAGCGTCCGCCTGCCAATGCAGGGGACACGGGTTCGTGTCCCGGTCCGGGAAGATGCAACATGCCGTGGAGCGGCTGGGCCCGTGAGCCATGGCTGCTGAGCCTTCGCGTCTGGAGCCTGCACGTCCGGAGCCTGTGCTCCGCAACGGAAGAGGCCACAACAGTGAGAGACCCGCGTACCGCAAAAAAAAAAAAAAAAAAAAAAGAAGGTACAGCCTAGTCGAGGAGACAAGCATGCAGACAAATAATCGCAATACTTTGTGATTAGAGGCCTGCACAGGATACAAAGAATACTTTAGCACTTACAAAGATACAGTCATTGTCATATGTGCTTCCTCCACTGTGATTTTCCTGTGGGTAAGGACTAGGTCCTTCCTCTCCTTTCCTCCTCTGAGTCTAGCACATAGTAGGCACTCAGCCAATATGTGATTGACTAACTGATACACTGCTGGCATAAGACAATGTGGGGCTTACTCTGCATAGAGGTCGTATCTGGGAAAACTTTAGGAAGGAGATGCTTGTGTTGGATTTTAATGGATGATTCGTCCCCTACCTGGTGGATAAAATGAGAGAGGGAGGAAGAGCAGGTAAGTGTGAAACAGCAAACTGTGTTCCCAGGGTGTGTGCAGCCTGGGCTACGGGCTGCTGTGGGAGGTGAGGTTGGAGAATTAGGCCATGCAGACCCTGTCGGGCCTTGTGAGCCTTCCTATGGAGTCTGAACTTGATCCTCCAGGCAGTGGGAAGCCATTGGAGGCATGCAAGGAACACAAGCAAATCTGTAAATGAGAAACACAGTAATGCAGTTCAGTCAGTGGAGAGGTCCCATATGTGCAATTAATTTCCAGAATATGCTTTCTTATTAAAAACTGGTTTAACTCTGCATTTCAGTCTGCCAGTGTATCCTCAGACTCTGTGAGGTTCCCAGGAACAATAAAGACACCTCCTTAGCTATTAAAGGAGAATATAATAAAGAAAGTTTCCTTTTCATTCTGAGCTACAACAACTATCAAGGTTAATTTTCCCTACCATGGGTAAAATGGTTTCTTATTTGCCTAAAGTAATTCTATCTCAGAGTAAGAATCACATCTCAGAATTTAGGAGGAATCAATGGTTACTTGCAGAATGGCAGTCCAGATACCTGGTGAACTGAGTCTCCCAATGGTGTTTCCTTCCCCACTGTGGAGAAGGTAATTCAGATAAATAAGTGGTCTAGTCATGACATTTTCTGCAAATAATTAAACACGACACTTCTTTTGGCTTGGTTTACTTTTTAAAGGCAAAGTCCACTCTGATTTGCAAATTGTTCCAATTACATTGGTGTCATGCATTTTGTGCAGCCTTTAGAGTACCCGTTGCTAAGTCAGTGGTTGGTGGGAGCTCTTTTTAACTACCCAGAGGCATATTCTCAAATTCATTTCAGAATAATAAGATGTTTAAATATTTATCTTTTTCCAATAACTGGATAGGCCTAGGCTCTTCATTTTAATAAATTCTGTTCAAATAATATTGAGTCACGGCTTAGAATATACTGGCACTGAATTTCCCTTATGGTAATGATATTCACATTAGAGACCCACATTTTAGCCCTAGCTCTGCCACTAACCCTCGACTTTGGGCAAATCGCATGACCACTCGTGAATTCCTTTTGATAATTTTGAAGTTTTCATTCTAGCTCTAAAATTTTGAGTATGTCTTAAGAGCTCTGATTAGTACAAGAAAGTAGAAATGAAATAGTTACAGAACTACAAATTGTGGCTGGAGAAATTGACATTTATGATGTGTAGCTATTCCTTGTCAGTAACTCCAAGCAGTCAGAAACAGTCTTATTTTAGAAGAAATATAAAATCTTTATATAGATACACTTATTTATTCAACAAATATTTATTGAAGACCCATTATATGCCAGGCTGGGAATTCAATGACAAAAAAAGAGAAAAAATTCCCAGTCTCCACAAGTCAAGCTGAGAAAGCAGACAATTTTAGACAAGAAATGACAATCAACCAGAATAAGTATTATCATGCGATGCTGGCTGTGATGACAAAACACACAGCTCAGATCTGTCCTGGGCTACAAGTCCAGGAAGGCTTCCCTGCTGATATACTGTCTAAACTGAGACTATTCACGCCTGTGGCTTTTATTTGGGAAACCATATTGAATAGAGCATGCAATGAAAATATTTATTTGTCCCAGGCCCACACTAAGAGTTTAAGACTAAAAGAGCTTATGAAGAGGAATTTGAGTACATCTCATAAATGCCCACACTCCCAAGTTTTTATTGATCATTTGATCATAAATCTACTGACTCACAAGGGGATTCTTCTCTTGAATCACAAGGTATGGGTAATAACATTATTATTTAAGAAATAATCATTCCTTGTCTTTCTATATCTAAGATCCTTCACAGCTGATCAAAGGCTATTTAATAGGTGTATAGAAGGGTTCCAGAATGATTTATTGATTGATGATGGGTTTTAATGTTTCAGTCTTTTCTCATCTTTCATCTCTCTTTATCCCAATATTTGCAGGACAGGAATTATACTGAGCTGTTGTTTGACTTCAGAGTATGGAAAGTCCCCTCTATAAAAGATGTCATGTTTCCAGGATGGATCTGATTGCAAATATTCTGTCTTGTGGCCAACACAATTATGTTCAAATTCATCATACCATGAGTTATGAGATTTGGTTTGGAAATATAGTCACCATATGTTACAGACACATGTGAACAGGGTAAGAAGGTTCACTCCTTTCAAGCGTCCAGGAGATCCTATGCCATACCAAAGGAGAATCATAAAGAGATTAAATATTTTGAACTTAAAATTAATCCATGCTGGCAGAGCTTCAAGATGGTGGAGGAGTAAGACGTGGAGATCACCTTTCTCCCCACAAATACATCAAAAATACATCTACATGTGGAACAGCACCTACAGAACACCTACTGAATGCTGGCAGAAGACCTCAGGCTTCCCAAAAGGCAAGAAACTCCCCCACGTACCTGGGTGGGGCAAAAGAAAAAAGAAAAATCAGAGACAAAAGAATAGGGACGGGACCTGCACCTGGGAGAGAGCTGTGAAGGAGGAAATGTTTCCAAACACTAAGAAGCCCCTTCACTGGCAGAGATGGGGGGTGGCGGGGGAGAAGCTTCGGAGCCATGGAGTAGAGCGCAGCAACAGGGGTGCTGAGGGAAAAGTGGAGAGATTCCCGCATAGAGGATCAGTGCCGACCAGCACTCACCAGCCCGAGACGCTTGTCTGCTCACCCCCCAGGGTGGGTAGGGACTGGAAGCTGAGGCTCCAGCTTTGGAGGTCAGACCCCAGGGAAAGGACTGGGCTTGACTGCGTGAACACAGCCTGAAGGGGGCTAGTGCACCACAGCTAGCCAGGAGGGAGTCTGGGAAAAAGTCTGGACTTGCCTAAGAGGCAAAAGACCATTGTTTTGGGGTGCGTGAGGAGAGGGGATTAAGAGCACTTCTTAAAGGAGCTCCAGAGACGGGCACGAGCTGCGGCTATCAGCGTGGACCCCAGAGATGGGCACGACATGCTAAGGCTGCTGCTGCAGCCACCAAGAAGCCTGTGCACAAGCACAGGTCACCATCCACACCTCCCCTCCCGGGAGCCTGTGCCGCCCACCACTGCCAGGGTCCCGGGATCCAGGGACAACTTCCCCAGGAGAACGCACGGCGCGCCTCTGGCTGTTGCAATGACACACTGGCCTCTGCTGCCTCAGGCTCGCCCCACATTCTGTACCTCTCCCTCCCCGTGGCCTGAGTGAGCCAGAGCCCCCGAATCAACTGCTACTTTAAACCCATCCTGTCTGGGCAGGGAGCAGACGCCCTCAGATGACCTACGTGCAGAGGCGGGGGCTAATCCAAAGCTGAACCCCAGAGGCTGTGCGAACAAAGAAGGGAAAGGGAAATCTCTCCCAGCAGCCTCAGGACCAGCAGATTAAATCTCCACAGTCAAACTGATGTACGCTTCATCTGTGGAATTCCTGAATAGACAACGAATCATCTGAAATTGAGGAGGTGGACTTTGGGAGCAACTGTAGACTCTGGGTTTGCTTTCTGCATCTAATTTGTTTCTGGTTTTATGTTTATCTTAGTTTAGTATTTAGAGCTTATTATGATTGGTAGATTTGTTTATTGATTTGGTTGCTCTCTTCCTTTTTTTTTCCTAATATATATATATTTTTCCTTTTTCTCCTTTTGTGACTGTGTATGTGTATGCTTCTTTGTGTGATTTTGTCTGCATAGCTTTGCTTTTACTATTTGTCCTAGGGTTCTGTTGGTCTGGGGGTTTTTTTTGTATAGTTTTTAGCACTTCTTATCATTGGTGGATTTGTTTTTTGGTTTGGTTGCACTCTCATTCTTTTTATTACTTTTTAATTATTTTTAATTTTTTAATTTAATAACTTTATTTTATTTTATTTATTTTACTTTCTTGATTTCTTTCTTTATTTTTCTCCCTTTTCTTCTGAGCCATGTGGCTGACAGAGTCTTGGTGCTCCAGCCAAGTGTCAGGCCTGAGCCTCTGAGTTGGCAGAGCCGAGTTCAGGACATTGGTCCAGCAGAGACCTCCCAGCCCAACATAATATCAAATGGCAAAAGCTCTCTCAGAGATCTCCATCTCAACGCTAAGACCCAGCTCCACTCAACGACCAGCAAGCTACAGTGCTTGATACCCTATGCCAAACAGCGAGCAAGAGAGGAAAACAACACCATCCATTAGCAGAGAGGCTGCCTAAAATCATAATAAGTTCACAGACACACCAAAACACAGCCCTTGATGCTGTCCTGCCCACAAGAAAGGCAAGATCCAGCCTCATCCACCAGAACACAGGCACCAGTCCCCTCCACCAGGAAGCCTACGCAACCCACTGAACCAACCTTACCCACTGGGGGTAGACATCAAAAACAACGGGAACTACGAACCTGCAGACTACAGAAAGGACACCCCAAACACAGTAAGTTAAGCAAAATGAGAAGACAGAGAAACACACAGCACATGAAGGAGCAAGGTAAAAACCCATCAGACCAAACAAATGGAGAGGAAATAGGCAGTCTACCTGAAAAAGAATTCAGAGTAATGATAGTAAAGATGATCCAAAATCTTGGAAATAGAATGGAAAAAATACAAGAAACGTTTAACAAAGACCTAGAAAAACTAGACAGCAAACAAACAATGATGAACAACACAATAAATGAAATTAAAAATTCTCTAGGAGGAATCAATAGTGGGATAACTGAGGCAGAAGAACGGATAAGCGACCTGGAAGATAAAATAGTGGAAATAACTACTGCAGAGCAGAATAAAGAAAAAAGAATGAAAAGAATTGAGGACAGTCTCAGAGACCTCTGGGACAACATTAAACGCACCAATTTAGAATTATAGGGGTCCCAGAAGAAGAAGAGAAAAAGAAAGGGACTGAGAAATATTTGAAGAGATTATAGTTGAAAACTTCCCCAATATGGGAAAGGAAATAGTCAATCAACTCCAGGAAGCGCAGAGAGTCCCATATAGTATAAATCCAAGGAGAAACACACCAAGACACATATTAATCAAACTATCCAAAATTAAATACAAAGAAAAAATATTAAAAGCAGCAAGGGAAAAGCAACAAATAACATACAAGGGAATCCCCATAAGGTTAACAGCTGATCTTTCAGCAGAAACTCTGCAAGCCAGAAGGGAGTGGCAGGCCATATTTAAAGTGATAAAAGAGAAAAACCTACATCCAAGATTACTCTATCCAGCAAGGATCTCATTCAGATTCGATGGGGAAATTAAAACATTTACAGACAAGCAAAAGCTAAGAGAATTCAGCACCATCAAACCAGCTTTACAACAAATCCTACAGAAACTTCTCTAGGAATGAAAGACAAGAGAAGGAAAAGACCTATAATACCAAGGCCAAAACAATTAAGAAAATGGTAATAGGAACACACATATGGATAACTACCTTAAGTGTAAATGGATTAAATCCTCCAACCAAAAGACATAGACTGGCTGAATGGATACAAAAACAAGTCCCATATATATGTTGTCTACAAGAGACCCACTTCAGACCTAGGGACACATACAGATTGAAAGTGAGGGGATGGAAAAAGATATTCCACGTAAATGGAAATCAAAAGAAAGCTGGAGTAGCAATTCTCATATCAGACAAAATAGACTTTAAAATATAGACTACTACAAGAGGCAAAGAAGGACACTACATAATGATTAAGGGATCAATCCAAGAAGAAGATATAACAAATGTAAATATTTATGCACCCAACATAGGAGCACCTCAATACATAAGACAAATGCTAACAGGCAAAAAAGGGCAAATCGACAGCAACACAATCATAGTAGGGGACTTTAATACCCCAATTTCACCAATGGACAGCTCATCCAAAATGAAAATAAATAAGGAAACACAAGCTTTAAATGACACATGGAACAATATGGACTTAACTGAAAATTAAAGGACATTCCATCCAAAAACAACAGAATACACTTTCTTGTCAAGTTCTCATGGAACATTCTCCAGGATACATAATATCTTGGGTCACAAATCAAGCCTTGGTAAATTTAATAAAATTGAAATTGTATCAAGTATCTTTTCTGACCACAATGCTATGAGACTAGATATCAATTACAGGAAAAAAATCTGTAAAAAAAAAAAACACATGGAGGCTAATCAATACACTACTAAATAACCAAGAGATCACTGAAGAAATCAAAGAGAAAATTTAAAAATACCTATAAACAAATGACAATGAAAACACGACAGCCCAAAACCTACGGATGCAGCAAAAGCAGTTCTAAGAGGGAAGTTTATAGCAATACAATCCTACCTCAAGAAACAAGAACTGTCTCAAATAAACAACCTAACCTTACACCTAAAGCAATTAGAGAACGAAGAAAACAAAAAACCCAAAGTCAGCAGAAGGAAAGAAATCATAAAGATCAGATCAGAAATAAATAAAACTAAAAGCTGGTTCTTTGAGAAGATAAACCAAATTGATAAACCATTAGCCAGACTCATCAAGAAAATAAGGGAGAAGATTCAAATCAATAGAATTAGAAATGAAATAGGAGAGGTAGCATAAGATCATAAGAGATTATTACAAGCAACTATATGTAAACTATATGTAAATCAAATGGACAACCTGGAAGAAATGGACAAATTCTTAGAAAAGCACAACCTCCCAAGACTGAACCAGGAAGAAATAGAAAATATAAACAGACCAATCACAAGCACTGAAATTGAAACTGTGATAAAAAATCTTCCAACAAACAAAAGCCCAGGACCAGATGGCTTCACAGGTGAATTCTATCAAACATTTCGAGAAGATCTATCACCTACCTTCTCAAACTCTTCCAAAATATAGCAGAGGGAGGAACACTCCCAAACTCATTCTATGAGGCCAATATCACCCTGATACCAAAACCAGACAAAGATGTAATGCAAAAAAAGGAAAACTATAGACCAATATCACTGATGAATATAGATGCAAAAATCCTCAACAAAATACTAGCAAACAGAATCCAACAGCACATTAAAAGTATCATACACCATGATCAAGTAGGGTTTATCCCAGGAATGCAAGATTCTTCAATATATGCAAATCAATCAATGTGATACACCATATTAACAAACTGAAGAATAAAAACCATATGATCATCTCAATAGGTGCAGAAAAAGCTTTTGACAAAATTCAACACCCATTTATGATAAAAACTCTCCTGAAACTAGGCATAGAGAGAAATTACCTCAACATAATAAAGGTATATGACATAATAATATGACAAACCCACAGCCAACATCATTTTCAATGGTGAAAAACTGAAAGCATTTCCACTAAGATCCAGAAGAAGACAAGGTTGCCCACTCTCACCACTATTATTCAACACACTTTTGGAAGTTTTAGCCACAGCAATCAGAGACAGCAAAGAAATAAAAGGAATCCAAATCAGAAAAGAAGAAATAAAACTGTCACTGTTTGCAGATGACATGATACTATACATAGAGAATCCCAAAGATGCTACCAGAAAACTACTAGAGGTAATCAATGAATTTGGTAAAGTAGCAGGTTATAAAATTAATGCACAGAAATCTCTTTCATTCCTATACACGAATGATGGAAAATCTGAAATAGAAATTAAGGAAACACTCGTATTTACCATTGCAACAAAAAGAATAAAATACCTAGGAATAAACCCACCCAAGGAGACAAAAGACCTGTATGCAGAAAGCTATAAGACACTGATGAAAGAAATTAAAGATGATACAAACAGATGGAGAGATATACCATGTTCTTGGATTGGAAGAAGCAACACTGTGAAAATGACTATACTACCCAAAGCAATCTGCAGATTCAGTGCAATCCCTATCAAACTACCAATGGCATTTTTCACAGAGCTAGAACCAAAAATGTCACAATTTGTATGCAAACACATAGCCGAAGCAATATTGAGAAAGAAAAACGGAGCTAGAGGAATCAGGTTCCTGGACTTCAGACTATACTACAAAGCTACAGTAATCAAGACAGTATGGTACTGGCACAAAAACAGAAATATAGATTAATGGAACAGAATAGAAAGCCCAGAGATAAACCCACAAACATGTGGTCACCTTATCTTTGATAAAGGAGGCAAGAATATACAATGGAGAAAAGACAGCCTCTTCAATAAGTGGTGCTGGGAAAACTGGACAGCTACATATAAAATAATGAAATTAGAACACTCCCTAACACCATACACAAAAATAAACTCAAAATGGATTGAAGACCTAAATGTAAGGCCAGACACTATAAAACTCTTAGAGGAAAACATAGGCAGAACACTCTGTGACATACATCACAGCAAGATCCTTTTTGAACCACCTCCTAGAGAAATGGAAATAAAAACAAAAATAAACAAATGGGACCTAATGGATCTTAAAAGCTTTTGCACAGGAAAGGAAACCATAAACAAGTCGAAAAGACAACCCTCAGAATGGGAGAAATTATTTGCAAATGAAACAACTGACAAAGGATTAATCTCCAAAATATACAGGCAGCTTATACAGCTCAATATCAAAAAAAAAACAACGCAATCCAAAAATGGGCAGAAGGCCTAAATAGAAATTTCTCTGAAGAAGATATACAGATTGCCAACAAACACATGAAAGGATGCTCAACATCACTAATCATTAGAGGAATGCAAATCAAAACTGCAAAGAGGTCTCACCTCACACCAGTCAGAATGGCCATCATCAAAAATCTACAAACAATAAATGCTGGAGAGGGTGTGGAGAAAAGGAAACCCTCTTGCACTGTTGGTGGGAATGTAAATTGATACAGCCACTATTGAGAACAGTATGGAGGTTCCTTAAAAAACTAAAACTACCATATGAGTAAAACCATAATTCAAAAAGAGTCATGTACCACAATGTTTCTGCAGTTCTATTTACAATAGGCAGAACATGGAAGCGACCTAACTATCCATTGACAGATGAATGGATAAAGAAGATGTGGCACATATACACAATGGAATATTACTCAGGCATAAAAAGAAATGAAATTGAGTTATTTGTAGTGAGGTGGATGGACCTAGAGTCTGTCATACAGAGTGAAGTAAGTCAGAAAGAGAAAAACAAATACTGTATGCTAACACATATATATGGAATCTAAAAAAAAAAAAAATGTTCTGAAGAATGTAGGGGCAGGAAAGGAATAAAGATGCAGATTTAGAGAATGGACTTGAAGACATGGCGAGGGGGAAGGGTAAGCTGGGACGAAGTGAGAGAGTGCCATGGACATTATATACACTACTAACTGTAAAATAGATAGCTAGTGGGAAACAGCACATAGCACAGGGAGATCAGCTCAGTGCTTTGTGTCCACGTAGAGGGGTGGGATAGGGAGGGTGGGAGGGAGACTCAAGAGGGAGGAGATATGGGGATCTATGTTTATGTATAGCTGATTCACTTTGTTATACAGTGGAAACTAACACACATTGTAAAGCAATTATACTCCAATAAAGATGTAAAAAAAAAAAGAAAGAAAGCACAATATCCCAGCAATTACAGATTTTCCTTTAGGACACATATTTTATGTTAGGACACATCCTCTGTAAACAGTCAAACAGCATCACCCTGCTAATGAGTAGAAAACAGATCAAATCATCCTAATCTGTTCTTGGCAAATTAAGTCTAAGTGCAGACGGAACTTTCCACTGTGACTCTACACACGTTTGTCACTGAATCTGACTTTTCCAAAACATCTCTAAGTGGGAATGCTTGGGCTTGACGTTAATCGCTCTTTGACTTGAAATAGCTCTTTTTCTAATAACTCCTTTTCACAACCAATGAGAGAAAGGAAGCCAGAAGGAAGCTATATATTTAAAACGGCTAATGAATAATAGAATTTTAGTTTGAAAGTTTTATAACTTCTAAGGTAACAACAGTATCTAACGTACTTTATAGATGAGAAAGATCACAGAAATTGCCCCCTTTTTAGTGTCCGTGCCTTGATGTACTGTTTCTTGGTTTCATATTATTATTCAGGACTTGCTTTATTATTTAATCTTTCTTGCTTCTTTGTCTTTTCTTTCCAATTAGATCAAAGGTTCTTTGAGGGCAGGGACTGTGTTCTTCTTCCAGGATACCCTGGAATTTTGCAACTATCAGGCCTTCAATGAATATTTACTAAGGGCTATGAGTAGTTCAAAAACCCAGAAACAAATTAGCTACAGAACTACACACTGTGATGATTAAAAACGTTTCAAATGATGATTCTCAAACTTTAACGTGCACAAGAACCATAAGGGAAGACTATTAAAATGGTAGATTCCCAAATCTCATTCCCAAAGACTCTTATGTTTCAAATCATTTCCTATTATCATTATTAGGAGGAGAAGGAGTAAATCAACTTTAGGAAAGATGAGACATACCGGGGCCTGGGACTGCACTGATGTGTCTTGCAGAGAAAGGACTTGACATAAGGTAAGGCAGCTTTGTCCTTCTTCAGGGATACCCCACCCCCAATACACCCTGTGTTCTTCTTTCTTTCCATAAATACTTATTGTGTGCCCACCAATGGCCAAGTATTAGGGCCTGGATTTAAACTGGTCAACAAGATGTATCAAATGCTTTGATATCAGAGCACTTAGATTCTACTTGGGGGGATGGCAGACAAGAGACAAGTAAACTTTAAGATTATTTCAGATATTGTTAAGTATTATAAGGAAAATAAAACAGGCTGGTATGATAGAGAATGACTCGTGAGAAGGGGGTTATTTAAAGAGTGTGGTACACAAGAAGATGATATGTGATCTGAGGACTAAATGACCATAAGGAATCAACCATGCAAAAGATCTTGAGTGAGAGCTTTCCAGGGAGATGAAACAGCAAGTGCAAAGGTCCTGAGGCAGAATGAGTGTCCGAGGATCAGCAAGAAGGCCAGAATGCCTGAAACTTGAGAGGGAGCTAGGTCAGACCATCTGCTAGGTACAATCTGGGCTTTGGCACAAAAGTATCTTGGGATTACTCCTGTGGGAAGGTGGAGAAATACTCCTGGTTTCAGAATTAAGGAAGGTTAACTATTCAGTAAATGTTAAAATAGTTTAACTTTTCCAGTTAAAAACACCCACGTTATTGGAACTCTTCTCCCATAAAAAACAGTTCATTTCATGATTCCATTTGGTTGATGCTTTGTGATAACACAGTTTTGTCATCACTGGCAGATTACATTTTGTAATACTTGAGCACTGAAAATAAGTTCACTTTAAATTTCTTTGAGATCCAAATTATTTATCATTCATTGGATGCCTCAAATATTATACAACAGGGTCTAATAAATGGTGTAAACTTATATTTGAGAATGTATATACCTCTCTAAAGGAAGAATTCTTAAGCCATAATTTCAACATAAGTTATATGGCATATACCTTTATTTCCGGTTTTGAATTACTTTTCAACTCTTGCATTAACTTGTCTTATCATTCCAACTGGACATCTACCAATTAAGAGTAATAGTACTATTACCTCTAAGCAGTTTGGTTTTGTCTGAATAACTGAGTGCTTAAGGAAAGAAAGAACCAAGGGCAAGCATGTCACCGGTACGTGTAAAATCCATTCTTGGAGACTACTACCGAAGCGAGGAGATAGCAGCTCAGCTTCAGGCCCCATGATCACTGCTCTTTCATAAGCCACCTAAGAAGAGTGCAAGCCAGGTGACAAGTGGGCCTTCTGTGAAAGGGCTCCGGTCCACTGGAAATGGGAATCAGCTCACAGTTTCATTTCACAGGGTCCACCAGATGGCAAATGACTTTATCTACCCGGAGCCAACCCAGACTGAACACATAATGGGCTTCATGCCCCCTTCCACTCTGCTGGGAGACTGGGAGCTTTCCTCTGAGGGTTGCTTGATTTAGTGAGTGTGTGTGTGTGTGTGTGTGTGTGTGTGTGCGCATGTGTGTTTTAGTTTGATTATACATTATGCTGCAGTTCTAAAGGCAGAAGTTTCTCCAAGCCATGAAGATTGACTTCTTTGCTTAGATCTGGAAGATCTGATTAGAAATCAATGGCTTCCAAAATCGGGGACCAGGAAATGGCAGGATGCAGATACAGTAGCTGCAGTGACAGACATGTAACGAGATGGAAATGAGTTGGTGGAATATTTGTGGGAAAAGGTCAGGGGAAGGATTGGGAATGAAGAGAAAAAAATCTACCTAAGAGAAAATGAAATGGTTTCATTATCACAAGAAACTCCAAGTAGCCTTCACTTACTTAGTCATACTGGAATTACAATTTCCGCTAGCATCGTTTGTGAAAGAGGAAGCAGGGAATACGACCATGGAAAGTGATATTTTAAGCTTCAACACATATTGCTCATCACTGGCTTGACTTACAGCATGTCTTTCAACAAAAGCACATAGTGATTTAATCTCAACAGTAATTCAGTCTGCAGCATATGAGACAAGACTATCATTGCAGACAGGCGGTAATTTGTGAAATTCAGGTGCTGGGGTTCAGGACCACCTGTTGAATTTAACCTTGGAGTTATAATGTTAATGCCATCATGTAACTGAACAAAAACACTACATATTTATCAGACTTTGGGACCTCTAGCCATGGAGATGTGAACGTTTTCCTAAATGGTATCTGTAACTCTCTCCAGATTCAGTAAATCAATGGCCAATTGAAAGTCTGTTGGAATTCTGATTCAATATGCAGCAGCATATGGCTTGGTGGTCATCACATTCAGCATATCCTATAATTTTTCTATAGCTTGATGTGAGAGTGGGACAAAAAAGCAATCAGAGTATCATCTGGCAACATAAGAAGAATAGAAAAGCTTTCATTATCATCCCCTGTGTTAACTGGAAAAAAAACATCTTAGTAATAGTCTAACGATTGATTTCTACCTCTGCTTAAGCAAGACTATAGGAAGATCCCAAGTAAACCTAAACAGCAATTTTGGGAGAAGACATAAACGTTTTACACGTGCACCTTCAGATAGCCATTGGAAATGAAACTGCCCAACTTCCGGCCGGTTAAATAGTAGCAGTAAAGTGACTACATTCTGAGCAGAAGTTTACATTTCCTTCAGTGGAACAATTGAAATAATGCCTAAAAAGAAGGCATAGATTTTAATATTTGCATTTGTTCCTTTGCTTGAGGTAGGGTAAGCTTTGTTGAACCCTTTGGGTATGGAAGTTTGTGAGAGGTTGGTTTTCTATGAAAGAATTTCATTGGTATTATCTGCTAAGACCTTCCTGGTCACATTTTTAATTCTCTGCTAAGAATTCCAAGGTCTTCCACACATATGTATCATTCACATAACACTTCACAGTTTACAAAACCCTTCACTACAGATTATCTCAATTTCTCATACAGAGTTCCCACATTCCTTCCCCAAAAGGGCTGTTCTTCATTTTAATGAAATAAGGCTCTGACACATTGAAAATGGAATCCAACATATTTGTGTGAATAAACACTGTTTTGAAAAAGAAGATGAGGGCATCATATTTTGACTTAGGCTATCAATATTCTTAGCTGGTGTCTGTCCGGCAGGAGAGCACAGGAAGGGAAGTATTAGCAATATCTTCCTAAAGGCAGATCAAAGCTTACAGCAAATTTACCTTTTGACAGCCCTGTTAACCAAAGCTTCACAAGTGCTAGATAGCCATTTCCACTAAACAATAGCCATGAAAAGCCACCATGTTCAATATATTCATTATAAACACATAAACACCACATCCCTCCACAGTGGGAAGTCAATGCACAAACTCTTCTAGAACTCCAGCCCTTATGGGTTGCTTGCACATGCAGATACAAAATATGTAATCAATCAACAACTTAAAGAGAAAACAGAAGCTTGTGAAAACAGAAATTGTGAAACTGATGGCCCTCTCTACTTTTGATTTAAGATCTACCACCAGCACCCTCCCCAGTAAATCACTTCCTAATGACATCTCTCCCTCTTTTCTGCTTCCGTGAATTCTTCCCAGTGCAAGTTCCACTTTTTCAGAGAAACTTTCCTTGATCCTAGCCGGGCAGAGATCTTTCCCATCTCTGTACTCCAACAGTAATAACTGTTTATATCCAGTATTTCCTATACATTTATATCTACTGTCTATCTCTCTGTCTCTCTGTCATCTATCCATCCATCCACATTTCACGGTATGTTGTTTTCCCACAGGCATTCAAAGATCCCTAAAGGCTGCGTCCTGCCTTAAATTCTTTTGCATCCTCCAAAATCCTTAGCATTATCCATTGCACAAGTGAGTAGAAGTATTTTGATTGCCACTTAAAAAAAGTTTGACTTTTTCATGCATGGTTAGAACCATCTTTTCACACAAAAGGAGCACCTGCTAAATATTACTTTGGTTCACAACCATACAACCTAGTAATACAAAAAGCAGGATAGCTGGGTGGTTTCAAGAAATCCTCTAGCTTTATAGGGCATATACAGAATGGAATTGTGTTTTAATAAAAATATATTAGCAGCTTCAAATAATGGGGAATACATTTAAACTGTATTAAAATATCTTTTCAGAATCAGGAAACTTGATTAGGATTCTCCCAGAGGCTTCACACACTGAAACGAGAGATTTATTATTCCAGGGAAAGAAGGCTCAATTTCTTAAAAATTCACCTTATTAATTATTATCCAAGCCATGCAGCGGCTTCCCGGAAGGCAGAGGAAAATAGGCCCTCAACGGTGAGTTTCAAGCCAATGGAAGCTGAGTTTGTGCCTCAAGCCTTCCGCGCTTGCCTGGGCACCTCTCCCCAGGGCTGTAGTAATTTAGCCCAGAGCATCCGAAGCAGAGATCAGATAGGAGTCTGCGAGCCTGAGCTGCGGCCGCGGACTGGCTGCTACTCAGCCTCCGGTTCCCTGTCGGAGGTAAGCTCGGGCTGGTACACGCGCCATTCCCGGGTCTCCTCCCACTAGGGCGCGACTTGGCTGCCAAACCCGAGGCTTCAGGAGCCCTGCACCCAGCGATAGCTGCAATTCTGGGGATGAGGCGGTTCTAATTCCAGGGACAGTTCCTGTTAGGAAATTAGGCTTTGGGGTGCACCCATCTCATCCCTATTCCCGGAAAAACTTTGCTTCCTTCTCCAAATAGAAATTCACACCAAGTAGGAACTATCTTGTCCCACCCCAGCGGGTCCACTCGCACTTCCAGCCTCTGAATGGCACCTACTCACGGCGCCTCCCAACCCCGGGGAAGGGGGCAAGCTCAGGTGTGCGGGATCCCCAGGCTGGGTGGCGGGAAGGCTGGCGAGCAAGCTGTCACCTTGTGGTCCGCCACGCCAAGGTATCCGTCCAGTGGCCGCGGTCCCGCGGGGGCCTCGGGTTGCGGCGGGGGGCTGCCGGTCGCCGCTGCCTGCTGCTTCTGCGGGGGCCGCTCCTTCTGGCCGCCTAGGCTGCTGTACACGAGCAACAAGCTGGTGCACATGGTGGTGAGCGCTAAACACACTGCCAGACCATGGCGCTGCGGGAGAGCGGGAGAGAGCACAGGAGAGTCGCTGAGCGCCGACCCGGGAGGAGCGCGCCCGGCAGGGACTCCGGCGCGACGGTCAGACGGGCGGGGGCAGCGGGGGTAGCCCGGGTCCCACCTTGGCAGCACGCAGCCCGGTAGAGGAGGCACCGTCGCCCCGCGTACGGCAGGGCATGCTCCCCGCGCGTCGCTGCTCTGGGCCGCCGCCGCCTCCCACATCCCTCGGCAGAGGACAGGTGGTGCGTGGCGCCCGGCTACGCGAAGAAGAGCACGCCGGCGGCGGGGGCAGGGGTGGGCTCACACTTTGGGAGGGGGCCCTCTGCCCCAGCTCGGCTTTGGAATGTCTAGCTTCTCCTTTCTGGACCCGTGGGGCTCTACCTTGGCGATCCTTGCAAGTTTGAAATCCGACAAGGAAACCCAGAAAGTCTGCAAAGGTCCCCCCTTCCCGCCCCTCTTAGTTTTTTGCCAGGCTGTTTCGTTAGGGCATACCCATCCCCGAGCAAGGCGCCCATCACTCCAAGGTTTCTCTAGCTCTCCGCTGGCCGCTCGGAACTCCCGCCGGAGATCCAGGAGCCCAGCAACCCGAGTTTCCATTCGGGCTCTGGGATTCCGAGCCAGGCTGAAGCGAGGAATCGGGAGTGGACGCGGAGCAGGTGGAAAGTTGTCCCTTTGTAACGGGCGACCTCGCAGCGCAGGGTCAGGCACCCCGGAGCTCTCCCGTGCGCCCCGGGGACGCTGCGCCCGGGGGTCCCGCCTCTGCCCAGAGGAGTTATAACAAATGACTCACCACCAGGGTCTTCATTTTGGGCACCTCTTTTGTGCGGAATCCTCAGGCACACGCGTCCGGGGCCACTTTTTCTTGGAGGATTTCCATCGTGGGTGATGGGGCGGAAACGGCTCTGATTTTCGCCGGGCCTCCAGCCGCGGCTGAGTGAGCAGGAAAGCCGCGGGACCCAGGAAGAGCCGCTGTTGCAGAGATTAGAGACAGAATTGAAGCTGAACCGGACCCTCGTAGTCTCTCAGCGATCTACACAACTGCCGCCTGCCGGGTCCTAAAGCCCTCTGCATTCCCCCCTTCCCGCCCCCAAATAATCATCTTTTCAGCCGAGTAGAATTGCTGGGGCGAGAGAGTTAACCGTGCCCATATACCCACCTCTTGGTCCGAAGGCTTATTTATCTTTTATGAAGTCATCAAGTAAAAGGGAAGGAGAACCCTATTGGATTCTGAACATGATAGCCGTTTGAAAATTTACAAACTACGATTTCTGTTCTGTGATTTTGATAAAAACAAGTCAACACCCCAAATGTCAATAGCTCTATTTATAGCATTTGCGTTTATGTTCATAGCGTGGAGGAATCTGTCACGAAATAATTTTTTCAAAGAAATTATTGTTTCAGTTTTCCAATTGTAAGCTTTCTGATATTCTCTTCCCCTTAATTTTACTTTTTAAATCGAGTTATTCTCATGCAATCTTTATATCCTCATTTTCATCGAAATTATTTCATTCATTACTTGTTTTAAATATTACAGTTTATTTTTCTATCAGAACCTTGAGGTTCCTAGTGTTCATCTAAATGATATAAAAGTGTTAAGAACATTCAGCACATCATATCCACAGGATTAACTGGACCTGCAGATTCTGCCTAATTTAAATGAAAGATTTCTGGCTGCTAGAGCTAAAACTGCTTACTGTTTATTTTGTAAGAATCCTAAGGCCTTTGGTGCTCTCCTGTGTTGGTCTATTGCACTGACAGTATATAATTTCACATTCAGAACTTAAATTATTTTTTTTTAAATCATTTGCTTTTTCTTGGGAAATTCACATCCATAGCTTGTTTTAAGCATACTCTCCCTCCTCCCACCCTGCGTTGAATTACACACGGCATTTGTTAAATGTCTAATTTAGTTTAAAACATATTTCTTGTGAAATTGCTCAGCCAGCGAAAATAGTTGTCTTAATGTATTACTTAACACCTCACCTGTAGCAGCGTAATGTTAAAGATTACGTTAAGATGGAAATGATCAGCAGGCCAACTGAACCATAGGCACAATAAGAGATTTCTCAAGGCCAAAAAAGGCATTACAACCCTTTTTTAATCTTCACTAATCCATTGCTGGACCAATGATAAAACAGGAACTATTTTTAACTTATGAGGCATCCTTCTATACCCAGTATTAAGAAAGTTAAAATTAATTGGTGCAACAATGACTATCAATGCAATGTGTTTGGGGGAAAGTGAGAAACATATGGGATTCAGCCTTTCAAGGAAAAACAAAAAAATCCAAACACTGTCCAACATTGCCAGCCTTGAAGCTATTTATTCAATTTGTGCTTTAGGCATGAATAGTACCAGTTAGGGCAGAAAACGCAGCAGCCAGAAGAGAATCTTATTGGGTCTTGGCAATTCTTTATTGGATGGTTGCACTTGACACTCAAATTAGGGAAACAAAGGACCAACTAGATGAATCATTGCAAGCAGATTATCTGTGTTTCTCCAGGGCTCCTTTTGAGATGCTACTAGTGGTAGCTTCTGCAGTTTTCAGAATCATTCCCCTTCTATCTATTAAGTTGCCCAGTGACCAATAAAACACTTCTAATATGTTTTGCCATGCCAAACAGAGCCATCATATTTATGATTTAAGCTCATGGCAGCATGTTGGACATCCATTACACAGTATGTCTGACCAACTTCATTAAGCTTATGCTTTTTTTTTTTTTTTTACCTCCTGGGATAGCGGTTAGTGAGTAGCTAGATCTACTTATGAAATGACCAGGGTAAATTTGAAAAATGTAATTCTGAAGTTGATTTGAATAGTTTCAAGGTCTCTGGCTTTCAAATATTTGATTAGATTGATGCAATGGTTTTAGGCACTCTGGCCTGAGAGCCAGATGAACAAGGGGGAGTGGAGAAGGGCAGGTAAAACAAGTGACAAGTTAAAATCCTTGTGCTGTTTAATTCAGTGATCATTTAATGATCACCTGCTATTGGGTGGTTTTATATTAGGGAATGCAGAGAGGAATAAGGCACAGATCTTCTCACCTAAGAGCTCACAGCCTAGGGTTTGTGTGTGTGTGTGTGTGTGTGTGTGTGACAAGTCTTCAAGTTGGCAATAAAAGACTGAGTACTAGAGATTCAACATATATTTGTCAAGTGCCTACCATGTTAAGCACCTCCTCTGGTGAGCACCTGCTACATGGCAGGCATTGGGATACCTGGATAAATAGATCACATGCTGCCCTGAAGGAACTCACAGCCTACTATTCCCAAGTAACTGCCATGAATCTTTATATCACAAAAAATTAGGAAACTGTCAAAATACTTGATTGGTTTTTCAAATTCTGCGTGCTTGCTTATTGTTACATGAGGGGTTTGATATCATAAGATTTGCCACCTCTATGTAATTTTTGCACACTTCTAGGTTAATAATTTGAAGAGCCAGAAAGAACAGAAAATAGGCAACATTCACAGACACTTGATTGACTTGGAGACGAGCAGACAAGTCAGTAAAGCTTTTTTAGTTCATCTAACTTGTCTAGTTCAATAAGTTGGGTAGTCACAATTTGCTTCTCAGAATCCAGGTAGCTGAAATGGATTTCTCACGGTTTGAAATTTCTCCATATTTCTGCCTCTGGTGCCATCACATCCAATCAAATAGATTCTTACTTTTGAAAAAAACAAAACAAAAAAAAAAGGATGAGAAAGGAAAGGAAAGGAAAAGAAATTGAATGTTCCACAATGTAGGTTGTGTGATAGGCTGAAGGCGATGATTTATGAAACAAGCCATGTCATGGGGTGAGGAGGAGTGGAGAGGTGGGACCTGGAGCTGGAGGGAGTGTCTGCCAGTGCACACGGCCACGGCCTACGGTGGTACCACAAGGCTCTGAGGGAGGCAGAAGACAGACTGCTGGAAACTAGTGAGCCCTGCCCATGACTCCTAAATGACCTCTCACATTAGAAACAAATGTTGCAAACATTCTAAAGATGTATGAAAAGCAAAAGACAACATAAACTGCATTTGGGATGCAACTGATTTTCACCTTATGACCTTAAAGAAAACGCTGCAAGAGCAAAAAGCTTCATAATGGCAGAAAGTCCTAGAACAAAGTGGATACTTGTTCCTTAGTTTCCTTAACTCTCTTTACTTCGCAAGCTGTGCCTAATGGGCTGGCTGGCTGAGAACAAGTCCGAGGAGTCAGGCTGCCAGGACCCAGATTCTGACTTTACCACTTCCCAGCTCTGTGACTTTGGGTAAGTTATTTAGCTGTGCCTTAATTTCCTTACCTGTAGAATAGCAACCGTGAGCACCTATCTTAAAGCTTTGTTGTGAAAGTTAAGTGAGATACCACAAGTGAAGTGTCAAGAGGAGTAACTGACGGTTAACCATGACTAACAATATTTTGATTATGATGAATAAACATCATAATGTTTATTTAAAGGTGAAAGACCAGGGTTTGACCTGTGTGACCAAGAGCTGCATGATGAAAAAAGCACTGAAAAATATTAAGCAGACTCTTGACTGACCTGTAAAATGACTAAACAAAGCCTAGCCCCCGCTTGTTAGAGGGCTCGTTAAGATGTGGACATGACTGCTTTGTAAATGATGAAGCTCTGTATGAGCTGAGATAACAGTCATTCATTCATTCATCCAACAAATGTCAATTGAGCATCTACTATGTGCCAGGCACTGTTCTAGGCCGTGAGGATGTGACAAAGACAAGCAAGCCCATGAGGCTTATAGTCAAGCGAGGGCAATAAACTAATAGAATAGAATAGCAGGCACTAGGGAAAAAAGCAGGGTAAAACAGCTAGAGATTGGGGTGGGGTGTAGCACTGTTTTCACTAGGATAGAGATATTTGAGGAGAGATTTGAATAAAGGGAGGGAGGGAGCCATGAGGCTATCTGGAAGAAGGGCATTTCAGGCAAAGGAAACAGCTTGTGCAAAGGCCATGAGGTAAGAGCTTGGCTGGCATGTTGAAGAGACAGCAAGGAGGTCGTGTGGCTGGAGTGGAGGGGGTGAGAGGGAGACTGGTGTGGGCGGAGGGCAGAGACGTAGTCCAGGGCCAGGTTGTCTAGTGCCTCACAGACCATGAAAAGGACGGTGCGGGGCTTCCCTGGTGGCGCAGTGGCCACTTAGGAAGTTCTTGCAGTGGTCTAGGTGAAGGAGGTGGTGGTACTTTTAGGAGAAGTGACTGGTTTCAGGATGTGCCGATACTGGTATGAAACATGAACAAACGAAAGGAGGCAAGCAAGCGCAAGCCTTTAGGAGTGGGTGGCTTGGGGAACGAGGCTGCTAGTTCCAAGATGGGGAATGCTGTGGGAACAGGAGGTTTGAGGGGCTGTGAATGGAGGATTTGCACTTAGAGGTGCTCAGGATGAAATGTCACAAGCGGTTGGAATTCAGGCATAATGCTGGGCTTAGAGACATGGACAAAGCATCACAGTTGATGAAAGGGTGAAGTCACCTAGGGATAAGCCAGGACACAGAAGAAAAGAAGTCACCGGCCTGAGCCCTGGGAGCTCCAAATTCCAGATGCCAAGAATAGGAGGCATTACTACAGTAATGATAATACTGAAAGGACAGTGACTGACTCTGAGCTTGATTTGATTTACATGGCTGATTATTTTCACTTTGAATGGATTTTCCATTCCAAGACAGTGAGTCATTTATGCCCTCAGAGCACTTTTCAAATTCTGTTATTGTATCAAGCATATTCATTTATATATTTATTTTTCATCCTTCCTTCTAGATCATAACTTTTCTAGAACCGGAACTATGTCCTCTTACTGTTTATATCCTCCATAAACCCATAAGCCCAGCATATAAGTGAGGGTAATGATATTACTCACTAACATTTATCCAGCTCCTTACTATGTGCCAGCACTAGTCTAAGCGTTTTACATGTATTCATACCTTTCGTCCCTACAACAGCCCCACGAGGTAGGTACTATTATTTTCCCCATTTCACAAATGAGTGAACTGAGGCACTGAGAGTCGTTTGTCCAAAGCCACCCAGACTTTGGCAAGTGGTAGCATTAGGCTAAATCAATATTTGTTAAAACAAATCAATATTTGTTAAAGAATGAATGGATAGACGCTTTGTAGGAGTTCCCGTAACCACGTTCTTCCACTAAACTCCAAATTGGTCTGATTTATAAGAATACAGTTTACACCCAATCTTTAGATAATATAACCTTGTTTATATATAACAAATATAAACAAGGCAGTGCCTTGTTTTGTGACGTACTTTTTTGCTACTTTTATTTCTTCAGGATATATTTTACAGACAGTAAAATACATAAAATTAGGGGTACAGTTTGATGAGTTTTGACAAAATTATACACCTGTTCACCACCATCACTGTCAAGATGTAGATCATTTCCATCATCCCAGAGAATACCCTCATGCTTCCTCCCAGTCAGACTACCTCTCACCCAATAGGCAAGCAGCAAAGATTGTCCTGATTTTTATCACAATAGATCAACCTTGCCTGTTCTAGAACTTAATATAGATGAAAACATACAGCATATGCCTTTCAGTCTGAATTCTTCTCTTAGCACACTATTTTGAGGTTTATCCATCTCATTGGGTGTTTTAATAGTTTGTTCCTTTTTATTGCTGAGTACTATTCTACTGTGTGAAAATGACACAGTTGTTTTTATGCATTTTCCTGTTGATGAACGTTTGGGTCGTTTGCAGTTTGGGGCTCTTAGGGATAAAGTTACTGAGGACGTACTTGTCTTTTGGTGGATGCATGGCTTCAATTTTCTTGCATGAATACCTAGGAGTGGAATGGTTGGGTCATGTGATAGGTGTCGGGTTAACTTTAAAAGAAATTGTTAAACTGTTTTCCAAAGTGGTTGGACCATTTTTTATTCCCACCAGCAACAAATGAGGCTTCAGTTGTTCCACATCCTGTCAGCACGTGGTGTGGTCGTCTTTTAAATGTCTCTTGGCTTTTGTACAGTTTTCCAGATAAAGTTAGAAATCCTTGCTTATCATCCCAGGTCCTTCCCAACTATGCATCCACCACTCCCTTTGAATCTCATCTCTACACAGGAACCTTCTGAATTAGCCATAAAAACTGTTCTTTGAATTTACAGTACTTATGGTCAGTCAGCTGGGTCTTTCAACAAGTCCCTTTCTGTCCTGCTCCTTCACATCTCAGCCTGTGCCCCATCCACCAGCATCGCCCACTTTCTGATCCTGCAGTCGGACACTGAGCCCCCCTTAACGCTCTCCATCTCAGTTAAAAGCACAGGCTTGGAATCACACAGACCAGGTTTGGCCCAACCTCTCGCGACTGAGAGCAAGACACTGACTGCCCTTCTCAGGTTCCTCATTTGTAACAGGCAGATAGTAAAACCTTTCGAACAGAGTAGTTATGTAGACAAAATACACTAACATATGGAAAGTGTTCATCACCATTCGACTATACAGATGGATCAAACAAAAGGTATGTTTTCATAAGGGGCCGCCTGCTTGGTATAAAAGAATTCATCCTCCAATGTTTATTGAGCTTTTAGTAAAAATAATAGTTAATAGGTATTGTCAGGCATGGTGCTAATTGGAGGCAGTGGCTTTTTAAATCAGGAATGATGTCATCTCCACTTTACCAACAAGGAAACTGAAATGTAGAGATGTGAGGTCGTTTGCTCAAGGTCACATGGCTAGAAAGGGACAGAACCAAGTTTTTGTTTTGTTTTGTTTTGTTTTGTTTTGTGGTACGCGGGCTTCTCACTGTTGTGGCCTCTCCCGTTGCAGAGCACAGGCTCCGGACGCGCAGGCTCAGCGGCCATGGCTCACGGGCCCAGCCGCTCCACGGCATGTGGGATCTTCCCAGACCGGGGCACGAACCCGTGTCCCCTGCATTGGCAGGCGGACTCTCAACCACTGCGCCACCAGGGAAGCGCCAGAACCAAGATTTGACCAGACCTGTCTGACTGCAGAGCCTTCCCTCACAAGCTCCACATTCCACACTCCACTGTTTTCTACATGCTCTGACTCTAGGCCAAGTCCTCCACTGGGTGCTGGAGTTGCAGAGAGGAGAAAGACACAGCCCTCACTTACAGAAGACAAATCCATGAGCAGATGATTATACCCCAATATGTTGATTTTAAATGTTGAGTTACAAATGAAGAATTAGAGGGATCACAGAAGAGGGACATATGGCTGCGTGGGAGTGTTTCAGATATGATTTCTGGCAAAAGAGAAACGTTCAGCTGGTTTTAAGGGATCACTAGAAACAGGTCAGGAGAAGGCCAGTGTCCCTTGGCAGAAAGGACGGCATAAACAAAGCAAAACCGTGGAAGCATGGAACCTCATGGTAGGTGCTGACAACAGAGAAGGAGTTTGTGGGTAAGGTAGAGAGTTATCAGAACCAGAGTGGTTCTGTACAGCTGTACAGGTTGTGCAGTGGGCAAGGATGTGCATCTAAGTGGGTATCACAGTCACAGATACTGCAGATTTGTATATTTATTTCATCAGTTTCCTTGAAAATGACCATGACCATATGTAGACTATGCTTTACACATATCAGAGTATTATAACAATTTTCCATTAGATAGACGTAGAGTGTTGTAAGTACCAGAAGCCTTTAAAAATTTGCACAGTAGTGCCCTTTGGGCTGGGAGTAGTGTAGTCAGAATTACTTTCTAGGTGGATGTCTCTGGAGACAGTGAGAGGGATGGCTTTGTAGGGGGAAAGACTGGAGCCAGAGAGGACAGCTAGGACCCTGTTGTGGAAATCTGGGTGAGAGATAAAGGCTTCAGCCAGGGCAGTGGTGGTTGGGATGGACTGAAGAAATTCTTAGGCAGGTATTATGTTATAATGGGTAAATGGATCAAATCCTAACTATGCAGAAGAGGATTTATAAATAAGTGCCTTTTCGGGAATTCCCTGGCGGTCCAGTGGTTAAGACTCGGTGCTTTCACTGCCGTGGGCCCGAGTTCGATCCCTGGTCGGGGAACTAAGATCTCACAAGCTGTGCGGCGCGGCCCCCTCCCTCCAAAACGTGCTTTGTTCATGCAAAATGGAGTGTATAATTCTGGCCACATTTCAAAATGATATAGAATAATAAGAAGAAATGGCTTATATGATGCCGTAGTTTGGGTCCTCTCGCAAGCATACCCTGCAATAAAGATCCACGTGCAAGCATCTCTTTGGCAGGTGGAGCAAACCCCTTTGGGGAGTGTAGGGAAGCGATATAGGGACGAACGGCAGCCAGTAAATGGTGCATCATCCAGCAAGTTACAACGGTAGACAACTGGGGCTCAGTCCTGCTGGAGGAATTCTGGCAGCCAGTGTAGAAGTCAGGCCTTGGTGTTTCCACCGGGGGCTGGGGGAGCAGGGGCATTTGGTTGAGGGCTGCCCTGGGCTTGGAGCGATGGGCGCTGGTTCTTTGGCCCGTGCTGCCTGCCTCACACGTGGCCGTGCAGGCAGGCTCCGGAGGCTGGAAAAGACCCTCAGGCAGGGACTGGCAGGTGCGGGAAGTTGAAGTCCCCATAGAGTTTTCTTTCTTTTTTTTTCTTTCTTTTTTTTTTTTTTTTTTTTGCGGTACGCGGGCCTCTCACTGCTGTGGCCTCTCCCGCTGCGGAGCACAGGCTCCGGACGCGCTGGCTCAGCGGCCACGGCTCACGGGCCCAGCCGCTCTGCAGCATGTGGGATCCTCCCGGACCGGGGCACGAACCCGCGTCCCCCGCATTGGCAGGCGGACTCCCAACCACTGCGCCACCAGGGAAGCCCCCCATAGAGTTTTCAAAGGACTCTTGGGAGTTTTCAAAGGATTCAAATTCCTTAGGTTGTTTGAACCTCCAGATAGTTTTGTGACCTAGAAAAATGTGTGGTTTCCAGCTAAGCCTGAACAGCTCTTGCTCATGGTCAGTTCCCCCGGCCTCCAGAGCTGCTGCACCAAACAGAAACGTCTCTTGTCAACGTCCCTCCCCTTTTCCTCATTACTGACTTGTTGGGATATCTGTCTCCTGATATAGATAGCAGGCCGTTGAATTTAGAAATTTTGTATAATTCACCTTTGTTTTCCCAGGGCCTGGTAAACAGTGGGTGTTTAGTGAATGTAATTGAGTGGATGGATGAATGACTATTATCATCGTCATTTTAACGGTGTTAAAACTGGGACTGACAGAGCTAAAGCAACTTACCCAGAGTCACGCAACCAGTTAGAAGAGACAGGACTTGAACTCAGCTCCTCCACATTCCTCTCGAGAAATCTTGCTGCTGCCACGCAGCTCCATGAGGGTGGGCATAGCGACTCTTTGTTGGGGATTCGTAAATCCCACAGGCCTATAAAGTTTGGAGTATTTGAAGGTAGGCCAACAACTAGAAAGGAAGGCCAGGAAACTTCAGGGGAGGGAGTTTTTCACATTAGGAACTGACTTTTGTTTTATTATTTATGATATCTCAAAGTAGAATGGGGAAAGACAAATAGGGGCAAACACTGTGACCCTCATAAAATAAAACACATTTTTCCTCCAAATGTGAAAGACAAAGGACCATCCCCGTAGGACCCAGTGCAACGATCTGAAATCTGAGTGAGCACGTGCTGTAAAGCTCGCTGTGCTCCTGGGTAACCTGGGAAGTCAGGGGTGATGCTGGGCCCACATCAAGGAAGGCCGGCCTTTTTATTCTTTTTGTTCAACATGCAACGAAAGGGGTAGCAGCTGCAAGAGGGAAGTCAGCTAAAGAGTTTTCAAAATGAATTTAAAAGTGCATTCTTGAGTGTCCTTGCGATATTTCTGCTAATGTAAAAAGCATGATTGATCTATGAGCAGCTTTCTGCTTCTCTTCCCATGCTAATTTATATCATTCTTGTGTCTTTTTCCTTTTGTTTCAAAATATTGCATATGCCATTTAAAACAGCTGATTTTATTTAAGTAGCATCGAAATGTGACACTTTTAAAGAGTCAACTTTTTAAAAAAGTTGACTAATTAAAAGACCTAAATTTGTGACTTTTGAATTTCTTTTTATCTGTGGAACCTGTACTTCACTTCTGTATAAAGTTAAGGGTACAGGCTCCACTGTCAACTACATCCATGTTTGAATCTTAGCTCTACCATTTATAGGCTGTGACCATGAACAAGATACCAAGTCTGTCTAAGCTCCAGTTGTCCCATCCATGCAAGGGCAATGGTAATACTGCCCTCCTCAGCTGGGCCATTTTAAGGATTAAATGAGGTAATGATGAGGGTTTCCAATAGGTATATAGAATTTTTATGTATTTACTCCTCACAACAACCCTCTCAGTTAGCTACTGTTGTAGTGTCCTTTTTCATATAAGGAAACTGAGACATACATAGGCAAAATATCTTGCTCAATATCACAGTTACTAAGTCGTAGTATCAATATTTGGACCCTCACACATAATGAACTTAAAAAAAAACTGTCAATTATTATTGTAGTTTAAATAAAACATTTCCTGGAGACTCATTGTGTGAGTTAAGATTGGAGCTGTCTGGTTGAGGTAGGAATGGGAAACCCAGATCTCTTCCTCCTGCCTGAGGTGGCCATAACTTGGAAGTTATGCTTGGAAACCACTGGCCTTCCTATTGCTGGTAGAGAAAAATAAACATGAATAAAAAATGAAAAACTGACGGATCCTTATAGGCGTTCTGTTTGGAATGCCTTCTATGTCCCACACCTGTCCTGTCGCTCCTCAAATAAACAGGTGCATCTCCTAAGATGACAGACAAGGCAAGAGCCATGATGAGAGGTTTTAGGGGGGCCTGTTGTTGTGAGATCCGAACGAGGGTAGGTCAGTGGCACAGCCAGATAATTTCGCATTAAAATTTGTACTTAACAACTTAAATTGTTTGAAAAATATTCACTCATTAATTCATTAAGCAAACAGTCATAGAGTACAAAGTATGTATCAGACATGGCTCCAGTATTTGGGGGTTGCTAGTTGGGCTCAAGATACTGAAGTGGAAAGCCAGCTATATATGCGCACACCTCCTCTCCCCGAGTCATCCCACTTGGCACCTGCAGGTGCCCCTGCCTGCCCATTTCCCGCTGTGTGTAGTCTGGATGACCACTTCTGTGTTGCATCATCTCAATCCAGACACTAACGTCTTTTCCCACGTGTTCTTATATATTCTGTAGTGTTTCTATCGTCACTTCCCATAGAGGCATGCGTTGTTTCATTTTCTATTTTCAGAACCTTACTTCCATGCCCTTCCAACCAGGGTAAACTTCTCATGTGAATTTATTTCCCTTTTCAAGTCAGAAGGCAGGGGTTTTCTTCAACATGGTATCTCTGAAGGGACAGGGCTGTCACAGCACCTAACTTGCAAGATGGTCATGAAGCTTGACCTCTATAACACAGGCTCTGGCACATAGCAGGCCCTCAGTTACATATGATTTCCCCTCTTCTTTAAGAACACAGTAGCCTAAATTATATACTGTGAGATCATTTACAATTTATGCGTTGTTATACATCAAGGACTTAAAAATATGGAGGTCATTTCTTCCTTTTCTAGGTTATCATCAAATAGAATTTATGAACCCTCAGATTCATGGGCTTTCAATGAATGACATAAAATTGAAGCAATAAGGCTCCATTCCACATTTTGTCTCAGAACTTCTTTCACATACATTTTTGGACCTAATAATAGTATTTTCCACTTGTGAAACTTCTTTTCAACTTGGACACTTGTACGATGGTTGGCATCGTTTCATGCTTATGTCAACTAGTCAATGAGTTGAGTTTTCATTTTCCATGTGTAACTTTGGTGCCTGCATTTGTACGTGTCATAAGTGGGAAGACTAATTGAAAAGTGATGAGATTTGAATCTAAGTGATTTGACATGCAAGGGCTTCTAGGATAATTAAATAATGAATTGCTTCCCCTATCTAGCATTTATTGAGAGCCTACACGGTTGACACGCAGCATGCTCTGTGCTAATAATACGAAGACGAAAGAGTTTCTCAGGAAGCTAACAGGCAATCAGTAGAGACAGTTCCATAAAGGATTGCAGTGTGGTATGTGGAAAGTGCAGCAACAGCGGCACTGGTGTAATGGTAGCAAAAAGGCAGGAGCAATCAATTCACTAAGTTTTCAAGTATGCTATGATGAGGCCAACAGATCACGAGATGATTGCCACTGAAAAATAATTTATGCTCTGTTATATTCAGAGATCCCAAGAGGAGGGGCATGCTATACCACAGGCGGCCACGTGAGAAAGCTCCAGTGTTGGTCAGGGTGTAGGGGGAGGAAGAGATGTGGGCAGGAGCCTTTCTTGTGGTGGAGAAAGGCAGGATAAGCAAGTTTAGGAGTGGCTAGTTGAATGACTGCAGCAGGCTCTGGGGCTGAGGGGCTGGCTCTAGTTGTCTAGTGTCTGGTCCTGGGGTGATTAGGGAAAGTAGATGAGAGCTGGTAAAGGAGACTGCTGGGGCTATGGGCTCTGGATTGCTTAGTTTGTATGTGAAAGGCATGCTTCTGGGCTAGTTGTTTGCTGTCTTTCTCTAGGAATTAGCTAACCCTTGGAGGAGCGGTCTGTCCAGAAACAGCAAGTCCCCAAATAGCAAAGCATCAAAATATACAAAATGAAGAATATGGTTAATACAACCACGTCGGCCAGGGCAGCCAGGAGAACAGGACTAAACCAAGAGCAAAAGAGCTTTCTGGACAGAAGGTTCAGTTTATGCAAATATCCAGAGACGTGGAAGAACCTGTTTGTATTTTAATATGTTTCGAGTCCGGAGTCAGGACGAAATGTAAGCAGTGGGGCGGGGTGGAGCTCTGAGCAGCAGTGCGTGAAGTTTGCCTGGATCAGGAATTTGGACTTCGTGTGAAAGGTAGTAATGTATACCTGAAGGGTTTTACCGAGGAGGGTGACAATGATTTCAGTTTCCTTCTGTTTGGTGAAAATTTATGCTATTATATCTATGCTACTTAAAAATTAAAGAGGTTTCACATTTCATCTTTGTAAGATAAACAACATGATCTCTTTAGTACTTTCAATGGTTATGTAAAGAATATTTACTCTTTGGCTCCTACAGATTGTAAATCCTTGGTGTTCTCTTTCCAGCACCCTCCAAGCAGGCAGGTAGTAGAGCAGAGAGTACAGGGTGATAAGGCAGTCGTTAGAGGACCAAGGCCTGGTCATTCCATTGGTTGAGTCACCTCACTTCTCCAATGAGAAGATAAGATCACCCACTGGAGCTGGTCAGGTGGCATGGATCCTGTATCTGCCACTTACTGTGTGAGTGACCTCAGGCAAGTTATTTCACTATTGTCTCAGTTTCCCCATATGTAAAATGGAAATAAACGAATATCTATAGTACAGGATTGACAACAGGCTTTGGATTTGGTTTCCCCATCCATCATGCCTCTGCCAGCACCATCTCTGTGCAAACCAATGCCTTATAATACAGTATTATTATGACGGTCTGGGCAACGTTGGACCAAAGAATGTACATCATCGCAGCATAAAGGGCAACGGGACGATGTTTATGGAAATCACTGGTGCTATCATATTCCTCAACCCCCAGGAGCAGCTACTCTTCTAAGGTGGAAGAATAGAATATTGAAGACTTGTTCTTGGCTGAAGCCGGCATTCTGTAAAGTTAGTGTGCTGTCTTATAGGTTGCTATAAACCAGAGGTTAGTATCTGGTATGTTTTCGTCCTCCTGTTATCTATGACCGAAATACAGACCTTGGGGAACCAAAAACTAAGGGGAGTAGTGCCTTGTGTGATTACATCTTATGCCTCCCAGCAACCTTTGTGCTTCCTGTCCTTACGCCTCTGGGTTCTATTTCTACGAAGAGATACAATAATTGTTCCCATGGATTGGAAGCTACCAATGCTGCCTTGTCCTTTCAGACTCTCCATGCCACTAGGAAACTGCCCCCCCAAAGAGACTGTATTTCATCTGGACTTGTTGATCATGCAGAGCAAAATAGGGTTACAGCTACATACACAGTGAGACTAGGGAGAAGCAAGGATGGAAACGCTAGATGCCTCGTGGAATCTTAATGGAAGACTGTCACAACCCCACGTAGGCAGGTCCACCAAGGACTCATATCCCGCAAGAATGAAAGTCTGTGTCAGTGAACTGAGCAAAGAACCCCAACAAATTAGTTGATGGTTCAAAGCAAAGAGACACAGAATGTGTAGCCTTGAGCTGTATTTCCTTCCCTGCTATTCTATAGAGATGATACATAGATAGATAGACAGTTAGGAGGTTGGCTGGTTGACTGGTTGGCTGGCTGAATAAGCACAGACACACATACATATTGATACATACGTAGGTGTTGCCGTAGTGTAGCGTTTATTACGTTCGCCTCACACACATACATACATACATAATAAAACCTTTCACCATAAGATGAAAATTGGAGCCCAAACTTTTAAAAAGTTTGTGATTTTATAAGGTTCCTCAAAAACAATATTTGCGGTTGGTCTTTCAGTCACTGTGTAAAAGAAAAGGAAATGTTTTCAATTATTAGTTATGTGGAAAATAGACCAACTTACAAACAAAATATGTCCTATAAACAAAACTAGGAAGGTCCCAAATGATTACAAGGCAGTCACTCTCTAACTTACCCTTTCTCCTAACCCCTTTCAAGAAGATAAGAACTTTAGCTCAGCCCAATTTTGGAATAGGAGCTGGGTGGAGGCCAGGAGTCAATCTAATCACATTGCATTGCACTGGCACAGTCTTCCTTTTGTGGGAGAGAGTGTAAGTACATTTTTATTTTGGTATGGTTTCTTTCTTTTACCTGATAAATGTGTTGCTTGAATTAAGTTTTAAAGATTATAGGGGTAAGTTTTGTTAACTTTCCTGCCTCCCAGAATCCATTCTCCTCTGTTTTCTTTTGAGAAAGATTTTCTTGTGAGAAATCACCTCTCCCCCACAAATCACCTCTCATTTGTGTCATTTAGATGGAATTCTCAGTCAAGGGGCCCTGCCCTTCTCTAACCAATGAGTGGGTTCATGACCCCGCACACATGTCCTAGGCTAATTGGACTTTATCTTCCAATAGGTGAGAGCTTGAGCAGAGCGATGCAAAGGAAACAAAATCAGGTTGAAGCGGACTCATCCCCATGGTGGCAGCACCATGTCTGGCTCCTCCCACCAGAATCTCTGGAGGTGTCCTGATTCTTGCCCCTTCTGAGCCCAATTCTTCTAATATTCCTTCCATCTTGTGAACCATCCTATATCCGTCCAACAAATTCATTTTGTTTCGTGTTAATTAGAGATTAGTTCGGATTCCAAGACTAGATTGGAATCTAATAACCCTAACTAGGTCAGAGTAGAAAAGCTCTTAAAGCAGGCAGGAAGGGGAAAGATAGATACTCTTGACATAGGGAAGTCATGAGCAAAGTGATGATGGTCTTATACAACATGATGAGTCTGGATAACCTCAAGTAGCGCAGAACAGAGAGTCAGTACAAAATTAATCCTGAAGGGGTTTTTATCCTTGCCTGGTGATTCCCAATATGTGGGCTCTGGATCTCTAGGTTACTGCACAGTCTAAAAAGACAAATTCTTTAAGAACCTCATCTGTAGATTGAACGAAAATCCATGGAATTACTGTCATGTGCTATTCTGTGAAAAAATTTTAAATACAAGAAGTCTTACCATTGAAATGGTAAGGAACAACTGGTCTGTCAGCAGTTCTCAGTTGTGGAGTGGTTAACACATTTCCCTCTCATAGTGCAATTTGATATTAGCTGAAATGTCAAGGGTTACAGGTCCATTACTTCTTTTATAAATTAGAGCAGATTCAAGGCTGTCCTTTCTATAAATTCATCTTGTCTACTTGTATTCTGATTTGTTTTCTTGAGTGGGAGAGAACTGAGTGGAATTTTAACTGCTGCTCCGAGAATTGTACACAGATCATTTGTCTGTTCTGTCTCCGTCACAGAGCATGGCGAGCCTCTGGTACTGGGGTGACACTGATGATTATAGAGCTAATGCATTGTCGAGGTGTTTGTGAGTTGTATTTCCGTCATTACTTTCTTTTATCTTTCATTTTACCCTCAGGTACATTTATTATTTATTTTGAAAAAATCCAAACTTATGCAAAAGTTAACAGAATAGTATAAAAAAATTCTTACATTCCCTTCATTCAGATTTCCTAGTTGTTAACATATTACTGCATTCTGTCTATGTCTTCTAATCTCTCATATGTATATATATCAGAAAGATGAGAGAAGATGGCATATCTATTCATCTATCTATCTATCTATCTATATCAAGCAATCATTCATTGCTGTGGTATTCTTGCAAAGAATGCATGCCTGAGTCTAGTCATGAGGAAACGGGGTGGACGCCAACTGTGCATTTAACTGTCCTGTCTCCTTAGTCTCCTTCAGCCTGGAATAGTGCTTCAGTCTTTCCGACTTTCACATCCATGGTAGTTTCAAATAGCGCAGGCCTTTCAGCATTGCTCAAAACACGCACTAAATATATATTTTAAAATTTTCTAGTGGAAAAGCAAAATGGAATTTTTTTCTAGCATTAGGAAAAGGAAAAAGAATCAGGTGAAATTAATAGTGATGATATACTTATTTAACCCATTTCTTTCAAAATGTTATTTAAAAATGTAATCAGTGCAAAAATTATCTATTTATGTTATTTTTTCCACATAAAAGTTTCGAAATCCAATGCAAATATAGCACATCTCAATTAAGACTGGTCACATTCCAAGTGCTTAGTAACCACATGCGGCCAGCACTAGCATACTGGACAGTGCACTGTCACTGTGTCTCATGGTCTGGGTCCCCCAGTAGTTTCCTCATGACCAGACTCAGGCATACATTCTTTGTAGAAATGAAGCTGTGCTCTTTGTGGTTTGTCACATCAGGAGGTACGTGGTGTTGACCTGACTCATCACTGCTGATGTTAACCTCGGTCACTGGGTCATGAGATGAGGGTGTCGTC